>NC_091104.1:3213579-3368579 GCF_024713975.1 Paralichthys olivaceus
GTTAACCTACTAACTAATGTCTGTTTGTTAACTGGTTTACTGACTAGTTAAACCCTTAACCTGCTGTGGCTGACTGGTTTACTGAGTTAACTGTTTACTGAGTAGCCTGTTCAGTAATGCTTTCCTTGTTGTTTACTGCCTGGTTTAGTGACTGGTTTACTCATCCGTAGACTGGAGTTGACCTGGTGACTAGTGTGAGGGTTAAGTCATTCACTGACTAATTAACTGGTTTAATTAGTTAATAGAAACATGTTTACTGACTGTTTATATCATAAATAAATCTTATTTGATGTTGACTGTGTTTCAGGCACAGAAATGTCTTTTCTGTCCGTCCTGCTGCCTCCGACAGGTAAACTGTTCCGTTCTAGTTCTACCTGACAATTTACCGAATTCTTACTTTGTCCTTTCTGTCTCTCTCTCTCCTTCTCTCTCTCTTATTCCCCCCCCCCCCCCCCCGATGACAGGTACATATGATCTCTCTCTCTTTGTCTGCAGGCCTCCTCCTCCTCCTCCTCCTCTCCTTCATGTCGTCAGTGGACAGTTCAGAGTCCAGCGGTCAGTTGTCGGTTCCTGACCGGTTCCTCCTCACATGTTCAGATCATTAGTTCTGATCTTCTTCTTCTTCCTCTTTGATTGATGAAGAGTTGTAACTGACCCTCCCCCCTGTTTACTGAATTGGAACTGGTCTGTTCTCTGAAGCAGATGAGTCGGTTCTGGTGAACTCACGGCACATGGAGAAGATTTATCACAGTTCAAACCGTCTGTTGTGTAAATATGTTGTGTAACATATAGAACTTAAATATCAGTGCAGGCTGAAGGAAAACTTAGTACACGAATACATCAAAGTTCTGAAGTACTTGATGTTTTCCTTTGATCAGTGCCCCACCCAGTCACCTGTGTGACCCGGGGAGCCGACCTGATGCAGGACAGGGTGGTGGTGCTATGTCCTCCTGACTGCACCCAGTGGAGGGGGGCGGTGTTCGGGACGGGAATCTACGCCTCCGTCTCCTCCGTCTGTGGAGCTGCTGTCCACAGGTAGGACCTTTGTTTGGCTCCAGATCTGAAGGGAAGTGTCTCACACATCTGTACACGTCTGTACACATCTGTACACGTCTGTACACATCTGTACACGACTGTGAACGTCTGTACACGTCTGTACACGACTGTACACATCTGTACACGACTGTGAACGTCTGTACACGTCTGTACACGTCTGTACACGACTGTACACATCTGTACACATCTGTACACGACTGTGAACGTCTGTACACATCTGTACACATCTGTACACGTCTGTACACGTCTGTACACGTCTCACTAATACTCAAACAGCATCTGTAATTACAGTCAGTGTTTCTCTTCAGTCACATGTTTTTTATTGTCATCGTTTCTAATCTGACGACTGTTCCTGCTAATTTTATGATTCAGGAAATGAAAAGTGTCTTCAAAGTTGAAACCGACTTTAATCTCACATTATTCACTTTGCGTTCGGGTTCAACGTGGCTTTGATGTTGACTTCTGTTATTTCAGCTTTCGTTGAAAACACGAAGCGATGAAAAGGTCGAAATGAAGATTTAATCTGACGATGATTTCCAGAAGGAAATGGAAAATGTGTGACCTGCATCACTGCCACCTGCTGGAGTGGAGTAGAAGAGCTTGTTGGTTCTTTTACCTAAATATTTGCGGTGGGAACGCAGGCAACCAACGGCCTGAAGGAAACTTTTAGTTCCTGGAGAAGAGCTCTGGCTACTTTGGTCGTAGGTGATTCTGAATGTGGAGCGATGAGGATGTTTCCTCAGTTTGATCAACAGCTTGAAAACATGACATTAAGGTCGATGTGACGACAGGAAGTCACAAACTGGTTCTCAGACAGATTGGAGCTTGGGAGGTTTGGAGTTTGAGGTGTTTCTGATGTGTTGATGTGACATAATAATGAGCAGCATGAGTCCTTCTGTCTGCTGAACCTCGACTAAACACTGAAGGAATGTGCGGCAGCGAAGGATTAAAGTCTCAACCCAGAATGAACTCCTCCTTCCTCTGCAGAGGAAAAACACAAAGTCTGCTCCCTCAGGATCCTTCATTCATTCTTTCACTTCTCATCTTCCTTCCTGTCAGACACGTCTCTGAAGTCCGATCCTCGACGTTTCCTGCTTTCAAATCGTTTTCATGCAAAGCTCACGGTCACTTTTTCTTCTTTCTATTTATTGATCTTTTATTCATTTAAGGAAAAGAGAAGAAACATTTCCATAAAAGTCTGAGACATCTCCTTCCTTCGTGAGCGGAAGATTGTGAACCTCGTCTCTGAGCAGCGATTTGTTGTGGAACAGACAGAAATGAAAATTAATGACTTTGTGTTTTCCTGGAAAAGGAAATAACACAGAGGTCCAAAAGTCTGAGGTTTATATTTCATCAACATATTGAACTGTGTTAAGTCGTTCATCCTCCATCTGGTCAAAACGTCTCTTTAGTTTATTTTGTGCTCATTTGTTGTGAAGTTGCTAAGAAACAAACTTTTTGGTTTTGGATTATTGATCAGTTCTCATAATTACGGACGATTGATTTTATTTGTGGCTGGTTGGTTTCTGGGTTCCTGTGGAAATAAAGAAGCTGGGGTAAAGTCCAGGGGTTTGCCCTGATGAGCTCATCCGGAGGTTAATGTTGATCACAGAGATTCAGTCTCACGGTAAAGAACAGAACTGGACTAATCTAAGAAATTAGATCTGCTGGACAACATCCAGTCAAGTGTCTGTCTCCCTCCACAGGGGGGTGCTGGGTCCGTCCGGAGGCCCCGTCAGGGTCCACAAGCTGCAGGGACGCCACAACTACATGAAGTCCTACGCCCACGGGATCCAATCACAGCCCCTGACCCAGTGGAGCGCCTCCTTCAGCCTCACCAGTAGGTGGAGCCACACAGTTGATTGATTGATCAGCTGATTGTTACAGGCAGCGAATGAAAACCTTCCGTCGTCACAAAATAACGTGAACTGATCCGTTAATCGACAAAAACGTCTGGTTTCTTTTTCCACATTAGATCGAAGCTGCTTCAAAACAATCTGCTGGAAACATTTAACAAAAGTTTGTTCTGCGGAGTCAGTGACAGTGACTCCAATTCATCCAAATACAGTGAAACTACGCCGGATACTGATATTAAATACAAAATAATAAATAACACACGTGTGTTGACGAGTATAGTTCACTGACAACAATTTAAGTTCAGTACAAATACTTTTTAAAATCTTGTTTTATTGAGAAAAAAATGACAAACAGATATAAATATAAAATATATAAATAAATAAATATTCTTTAACAATCACATGAATGTGCAAATACTGTTTATTAATAAACACGTGTGTGTGTGTGTGTGTGTGTGTGTGTGTGTGTGTTACCAGAGCCTGTGAATGCTCCATTAGAGATGACCAGTGACACCAGTACCACAGCTCTTCCTGCAGCTGCTCAACCAGGTAACTGATCCAGATGTGGAGCTGTTCACATAAGAAACATTAAACTGAACGTTTACTGTTTTCACTGCACGTGTCATTTAGATTAGAATTCCAAATTGTTTTGTTCTTTTGTTTTTGTTAAATCCAGCAGAAGATTTTTAGTTAAACTGTGTGTGTGTGTGTGTGTGTGTGTGTGTGTGTGTGTGTGTGTGTGTGTGTGTGTGTGTTGCAGTGAAGAAGCCTCAGAAGAAGCCCTCAGTGAAGAAAGCTCTGACTGGTGGAAATAAAGGTAAACTCTGTTTTAAAAAATAAATAATTAATAAATCTAATAAACAAACTAATTTCAAAAAACGTCCTCAGTTAAAGGTTCAGTGTGTAGAATGTAGTGACATCTAGTGGTGGAGTGTCATGTTGCAGCTGAACACCCCTCACCTTTAAATATAAAGTGTAAAACATTTAAATATAAAGTACGTAAAGATAAAGTATTTAAAGATAAAGTATTTAAATATAAAGTATTTTTTAAACTAACTTGATGTTTCAGACAAAAGCTCTGATGCAGTAAAGATGTGACACGATCAGACGTGGAAGAAGAGAAGTGTTTTCATGTGTGTGTGTGTGTGTGTGTGTGTGTGTGTGTGTGTGTGTGTGTGTGTGTAGACTGTCAGATGGACATCGCCATGGTGATCGACAGCAGTAACAACATTGGACAGCGAAGGTTCAACTTGCAGAAGAACTTTGTTGCCAAACTGGCCGCCATGTTGAGGGTGGGCCCGATTGGACCACATGTGGGATTGATACAGGCCAGGTGTTACACACACACACACACACACACACACACACACACACACACACACAGTGATATTGGATATTGAAAATGTCAAAGATAAACTGCAGCAAATATCAACTTGTCAGTGTGAACCAGTGAGAAGATCAGTGATCGTATGTAAAGACAATTAATACGTGTGTGTGTGTGTGTGTGTGTGTGTGTGTGTGTGTGTGTGTGTGTGTAGTGATTCTCCCAGGACAGAGTTCCTCCTCACTAACTACACTCAACCTAAAGAGCTGATGTTTGCCATCAAGGAGGTGTCTTACCTGGGAGGAAACACCAACACAGGTAACACACAGACACACACAGACACACACACACACACACACACACACACACATGAATGTAGTGTGGTTCTTCTTCCTCTCAGCCTCCTCTTGTCTCTGGTTCTTGTGTATCTTGTGTATCTTGAGGTTCTTGAGGTTCTTGTGTATCTTGAGGTTCTTGTGTATCTTGAAGTTCTTGTGTATCTTGTGTATCTTGTGTATCTTGTGTATCTTGTGTATCTTGAGGTTCTTGTGTATCTTGAGGTTCTTGTGTTGGCATCCTTCAGGTAAAGCCATCATGCAGGCAGCAGAGAGCTTCTTCATCCAGGAGAACGGGGGGAGGCGAGGTCACCCACGGGTGATGATGGTGCTGCTTGACGGGTGGCCGTCTGACGACCTGGAGCAGGCGGCCATGTTGGCCCGTGAGTCCGGCATCAACGTCTTCCTGGTGTCTGTGGCCAGGCCGGCGCCGGAGGAGCTCGCCATGGTGCAAGACAAGGACTTTATGAAGAAGGTTGGAGTTCAACTAAAGATCTAAAGACTCTAAATGTGATGAAGGTCATTTAATCTCAATTCTGTTTTAATGAGACACGATGTCTTCGTCTCTCATCGTGCAGGCGGTTTGTAAAGACAACGGCTTCTTCAGCTACCTGATCCCCAGCTGGTTCAGCACCACCAAACATGTGAAACCTCTCAGCCAGAGACTCTGCTCGCTGGACGGCCTGCTCTGCAGTGAGTCCTTCATGATCATGGTTATCATTGATTCAAAAAGCTGTCACCACCATGACACATTAGTTTAATTATCATTTAATGATGTGTTATTACTGTTTTATTAATGTTATTACTGTTTTATTCATGTTATTAATGTGTTATTACTGTTTTATTAATGTGTTATTAATGTTTTATTAATGTTATTATTGTGTTATTAATGTTTTATTAATGTTATTACTGTTTTATTAATGTTATTAATGTTTTATTAATGTGTTATTACTGTTTTATTAACGTTATTAATATTTTATTAATGTGTTATTAATGTTTTATTAATGTTTTATTAATGTTATTATTGTGTTATTAATGTTTTATTAATGTTATTACTGTTTTATTAATGTGTTATTACTGTTTTATTAATGTTATTAATGTTTTATTAATGTGTTATTACTGTTTTATTAATGTTATTAATGTTTTATTCATGTGTTATTACTGTTTTATTAATGTGTTATTAATGTTTTATTAATGTTATTATTGTGTTATTAATGTTTTATTAATGTTATTACTGTTTTATTAATGTTATTAATGTTTTATTAATGTGTTATTACTGTTTTATTAACGTTATTAATATTTTATTAATGTGTTATTAATGTTTTATTAATGTTATTATTGTGTTATTAATGTTATTACTGTTTTATTAATGTGTTATTACTGTTTTATTAACGTTATTAATGTTTTATTAATGTGTTATTACTGTTTTATTAACGTTATTAATATTTTATTAATGTGTTATTAATGTTTTATTAATGTTTTATTAATGTTATTATTGTGTTATTAATGTTTTATTAATGTTATTACTGTTTTATTAATGTTATTACTGTTTTATTACTGTTTTATTAATGTGTTATTAATGTTATTAATGTGTTGTGTTATTAATGTTTTATTAATGTTATTAATGTGTTATTAATGTTATTAATGTGTTGTGTTATTAATGTTTTATTAATGTTATTAATGTGTTGTTATTAATGTTATTACTGTTTTATTAACGTGTTATTAATGTTTTATTAACGTGTTATTAATGTTATTAACATTATTAACGTGTTATTAATGTTATTAACATTATTAATGTGTTATTAATGTGTTATTAATGTTATTAACGTTATTAATGTGTTATTAATGTGTTATTAATGTTATTAACGTTATTAATGTGTTATTAATGTTTTATTAACGTGTTATTAATGTTTTATTTATATTTTATTAATGTTACTAATGTGTTGTGTTATTAACGTTATTAATGTGTTATTAATGTTATTAACGTTATTAATGTGTTATTAATGTGTTATTAATGTGTTATTAATGTTATTAACGTTATTAATGTGTTATTAATGTGTTATTAATGTGTTATTAATGGTTATTAATGTGTTGTGTTATTAATGTGTTATTAATGTGTTATTAATGTGTTGTGTTATTAATGTTATTAATGTGTTATTAATGTGTTATTAATGGTTATTAATGTGTTGTGTTATTAATGTGTTATTAATGTGTTGTGTTATTAATGTGTTATTAATGTGTTGTGTTATTAATGTTATTAATGTGTTATTAATGTGTTATTAATGTGTTATTAATGTGTTATTAATGTTATAATACTGTTTTATTAATGTTATTAATGTTATTAATGTTATTCATGTGTTATTAATGTAATTAATGTGTTAATACTGTTTTATTAATGTTATTAATGTTTTATTAATGTGTTGTGTTATTAATGTTATTAATGTGTTATTACTGTTTTATTAATTGTTGTGTTATTAATGTGTTGTGTTATTGTTGTGTTATTAATGTGTTATTACTGTTTTATTACTGTTTTATTAATGTGTTGTGTTATTCATGTGTTGTGTTATTCATGTGTTATTACTGTTTTATTACTGTTTTATTAATGTGTTGTGTTATTCATGTGTTATTACTGTTTTTTTAATGTTTATTAATGGTTGTGTTATTGTTGTGTTATTGTTGTGTTATTGTTGTGTTATTAATGTGTTGTGTTATTCATCTGTTGTGTTATTCATGTGTTATTACTGTTTATTAATTCCAGGGTTGCAGAGTAAATATAAGACGTAACTTCTATGTCTCGTGTATTTTTAGGTAAAACCTGCTACAACTCGGTCAACATCGGTTTCCTCATCGACGGATCGTCCAGCGTCGGTGAGGGGAACTTCCAGCTGGTCCTGGACTTCCTGGTGGGAATCGCCAGGAGCTTCGACGTCTCGGATGTGGGCGCTCGCATCGGTCAGCTCCACCGTCGATTGAAACAGTTGGTTAATTATTCACTGATGAGCTGATTGGCTGACTGACTGTGCCGTGGTGCAGGTGCGGTGCAGTTCACCTACGAACAGCGGCTGGAGTTCGGCTTGTTTGACCATCGCAACAAAGAGGAGGCCGTCAACGCTCTGAAGAGGATCCACTACATGAGCGGAGGAACGTCCACAGGAGAAGCCATCAGCTACACCGCCAACAACCTGTTCAGGTGGGTCAGAGGAGGTCAGGGGAGGTCAGAGGAGGTCAGGGGAGGTCAGGGGAGGTCAGGGGAGGTCAGAGGAGGTCAGGGGGAGGTCAGGGGGAGGTCACGGGAGGTCAGGGGGGGTCAGAGGAGGTCAGAGGAGGTCAGGGGAGGTCAGGGGGGGTCAGAGGAGGTCAGGAGGAGGTCAGGGGGGTCAGAGGAGGTCAGGAGGAGGTCAGGGGGAGGTCAGGAGGAGGTCAGGGGGAGGTCAGGGGGGTCAGAGGAGGTCAGGAGGAGGTCAGGGGGGTCAGAGGAGGTCAGGGGGAGGTCAGGGGGAGGTCAGGGGGAGGTCAGGGGGGTCAGAGGAGGTCAGGAGGAGGTCAGGGGGGTCAGAGGAGGTCAGGGGGAGGTCAGGGGGAGGTCAGGGGGAGGTCAGGGGGGTCAGAGGAGGTCAGGAGGAGGTCAGGGGGGTCAGAGGAGGTCAGGGGGAGGTCAGAGGAGGTCAGGGGGGTCAGGGGGAGAAATAAACAAATAAAATAAACAGAAATGTTTCTTTTACACTTGGTGTTCATAGTGAATGTTTTAAGAACGTTAAAAGTTCATTAACTGACTGTAACAGTAGAAATAAACTGAATAATAATGAGTAGAATCATCAGAGACACCGAGACCTGAGGAATCTGTGAAATCAGAAGAGAAAAGAGTGGACGTCAGATTTCCTCAGAAGAATCAAAGTGAAACAGAAAGTGTCGATTCTTCAAATCAGTAACTGATCACTGAAGGTTACAGATCGTTTCATCAACCACTGGTTCCACATCTTCTGTTTCTCCACCAGACGAACAGGACCAGGCCGCAACTTCCTCATTGTGGTGACAGACGGTCAATCGTATGATGACGTGACAGTCCCGGCGCTGGAGGCACAGAAACAAGGTGTGTGTGTGTGTGTGTGTGTGAGTGTGAGTCATTGTTTACATCACATCTCATCCATCTTCTAATCACCAGGCATCACCATTTACTCTGTGGGCGTGGCCTGGGCCCCCGTGGATGACCTCAGAGCGATGTCATCGCAGCCCAAAGACGGACACACCTTCTTCACCAGAGAGTTCACCGGACTGACGGAGTTCATCCCGCTGATCGTCAGAGGAATCTGCCGAGACTTCACCGAGAGCAACTGACAACACACACACACACACACACACACACACACACACACACATCTGTACAATAACATATTACTGAGTCTAGAAAACAGATGTTCACAAACACAGATGTTCATGTTTATACACTGACGTCTTTCACTGAAAAACTGAACCTGAAACCAAACATGGTAACTTTGATAAATGAAACCAAACTAAAGTCTCAGAATTATAAAAACACACACGCTGTATATAAACGCTTCACATGTAACATGTATGTAAAACAACATGGAAAGATACAATTTACACTTAGAACCTTTTTCTATTTGATAAATCCTCATCACATATGAAATCATTCACTCTACAGTTATCTTTCAATGTGAATCATGAAACACTTTAAATAACTTGAGTCACTAATGAAGATTATACAACATGAGCTGTAGCTCTGAGATCGTTTAGAATCCAAGATGCTTCATTCAATTACAATTATGAGAAAACTGGAGCAGAACGATGTGATAATGAGATCAGATTCATAATTATAACTTTATATCTGCATCTTTAATTCATATATGAGATCCTGTACATAACATCGAGTTCTATCATGAGAAAACGTCTCCAGATAATTTGTTTGTCCTTTAGAGAAAATGTCATTAATGAATAATAACAAATTCAAATAAATGGTCATTTTTTTGTACATTTGGTGGCTGTTTTTTTATCGTTCCATGTGACGGAGGAAACGTTTTCTCTTCAGCTCTCGTGACTGACGCACGATTTTTAGCTCAAAATGTTTCATGTGTTTTCTGGAGCTTTTGTTTCTGATGTTTTGGAAAATGTGTTTTTTTTCTGTCCAACGTCTTTGACTCTGGAAGAAACACAACATGAATTGATTCTTAACTCTTCTCTTTGTTGAGAACAGACTGAGCTTCAGGTCGTGTTTATTTTTAGAGCATGGAGCTTCATTCTTCACCTTGGGAACATTTATCTGAAATAAAACATGAGCTTTTTCCAAAGCTTTAAAGTTTAAAATGACATTTTCAACATTCCTTTTTCTCATTCAGAAGTAAATCAAATGTTTGTTTTTTTTGTTCATCACAATGAACATCACAATCAACTGTCGACCGAAAGATACTTAAACCAGTTCATCTAGTTATCATATATCGTCACCTGCGCCTTACTGTGAATTTTAACGAGTTGATAACTTTGTTAATAGTTCAGCAGCCTCATTAAAAACAACCCTTGACGCTGACGCCTGCTAAGAAAGAAGAAAGTAAATCAGAGGAGATCCGCTCTATGGTTTAATTCTCAAACACGTGTCAGATGAACATGTCTTTGTTAACCAGCTACGTACCTCAAGCTTTTAAAGTAGCTGTAATTAAACCTCTGATAAAAAGATCCAGAGGTCGGAGCTCATTACAGACCCACATCAAACCTTCATTTCTGAAATCCTAGAGGAAGCTGTTGCTAACCAGCTGTGTGACGACAGAAACGGTTTGTTGGAAAACTTTCAGTCAGGATGTAGAATCCATCACAGCTCAGAAACAGCTGTTAAAAGTCACTCATGACCTTTTCATGGCCTCAGATGATGAACTTGTCTCTGTTCTCGTCCTGTTGGATCTTAATGCAGCGTTTGACACCATAAAGATCACAGAGACTAGAACAACATGAAGGGATCAGAGGAACATCAGACTGGTTTCAGTCATATTTATCAGATAGATTTCAATTTGTTAACGTCAACAATGACCCCCCCCCCTCCATGCACATGCAAGTTAATCATGGAGTTCCACAAGGTTCTGTCCTTGGACCGATACTCTTCACCTTATACATGCTCCCTTAGGCAACATCATCAGAAAGCTCCACAGACTCTTCCATTGTTACGCAGACGACACCCAGCTGTACATTTCTCTGAAGCGTGATGAATCTAATCACTTAGTTCAACTTCAGGAACGTCTCAGGAACATCGAGGCCTGGATGAGCCAGAACTTCTTACTTCTAATTCAGACTGAGGTCGTTGTAATTGACCCTCAACATCTCAGAGAATCACTGTCTGAACAGAGTCACCTTGGTGTCAGTTTGTCCTCCAGCTCCACTGTGAGGAACCTTGAGTTATGTTGGACCAGGACATTTGACCAATACATAGAACAAGTCTCTAGGACAGCTTTCTTCCACCTGCACAATATTAAGAACATCAGAAACATCCTGTCTCAGAAGGACGCTGAGAAACTCGTCTATTTGTTCTCTAGACTAGATTAACTCTTTATTATCAGGACGTCACAGGAAGTCTGAGAAAAGTCTCCAGTTGGTCAAAGTGCTGCAGCAGAGTGCTGACAGGAAGTAGAAGGAGAGATCTTATTACTCCTGTCTTCTCTACATCAGCTCCCTGTAAAATCCAGAATATCAAGATCCTGCTCCTCACATTTAAACCTTAACAATCAAACATACGTCAAAGAGCTGATAACACCTTCTCTGTGAAGAGTCTGGAGATCATGGATGTTAGGATTTGGTGCATTACAAATAAAACTCAATTGAATTAAAGAACATTAATATTAAATTCCAACATTTTAATGAAACCGTAGCGTTGTCAAAATAAAACGCAGATTTGGGAGTTTTATTTTGAAAAATAGAAACGGTGACCGGATGTGCTCTCTGTGTGTTTCCGCTGACTTGACGCTGGACTCGGATCAGGAAAGATTTTCAGCGTCAGAATAAACTTTTCTACCGGACACTTTAGGAGCGGACACCTTCCGGTCCCGGCCAGCGACTCCAGCGGGTCAACACCCGAGTTCTGATCCGAGTCTGAGGCTCCAGCTCCGGCCGAGAGACACGGGGAGCGCCCCGACGTTAGCCACACAGCCCGCTAACTGTGGGAAGGAGAAGAAGGAGGAGAAGAAGAAGGAGGAGAAGGAGAAGAAGAAGGAGAAGAAGAAGGAGGAGAAGGAGGAGCAGCAGCAGCAGGAGCAGGTGTGTAGTTTGCTCACTCCGGTTCTCTGGTGTTCCTCTGCTTCATCAGCCTCTGACCTCTGACCTCTGAGCTCCTCGTGTCTGAACTTTGGATTCAGTCTGAGTGAAGCTCGACCTTTGACCCTGATGGGGGGGGGGGGGGGGGGGGGGGGTCTTATAAAACTGATGATGAAGATTCATCTTCTCATCACCAGCTGCTGCTTCTCTTCCTCTCTGACCTCATCGACCTGAACCTTCACTGAAGCTGCTGGTTGACTTCAGAGCTTCAGAGCTTCAGAGCTTCAGGTGCTGACGTCAGAGAGAACCTGGTGGTTCAGTGAGAGCAGGTCGTCATGATGCAGTCGGTTAGTGTCGGAGCTGAACTGTGCAGCAGTGTGTTCGTGGAGGACACAGTCCAGCTCTTGAATAATGTATGAGCTGCTCTCTCAGATATTCTCTCAGCGTCTCTTCTTTCCCTTCCTGTCGTTCCGGTCCCATCTGCTGTGCTCGCCGTCCCCAGGAAACAAAGGCCGAAGACTTCGGGCCAGAAACACACAGACAGTCTTTTGATCAGCTCACGTGTGTTCACCGTCTGTCCTCCATGTCAGGTTTTTATCACCCCCCCCCCCCCCAGTGAACGACACGAGCTCGCTGCTGCTTCCACGTGTTTGACGGATCCAGACACAGTCCTGGATTCGTCTGTGGCTCCATAGACTCAGGTATCGAACCACCGTGCCGACACCTGTTGGTTTGTCAGGTGCTGCTCTGAAGCCTCAGTTTCACACTGTGTTCAGCGCCATCTTGGTTTTTTGAAACCAGAAGTAACCCCCATTTGGAGGAGGAGCAGGGGGTGGGGCCTGAATGACTTGAGGACACGCCCACCTACACCTGTTACCTGCACCCATTGGACGGTACCAGCTGTCAATCACACTGTCGTGTCATTTTCTATAGAAACCACCAGAGGAGTCGCCCCCTGCTGGTCAGGGACAGAACACAGGTTTCAGTCACTCTCGGAGTGTGTTTTTATCTGCGTTGTATTAAATCACTCTGGCTCCCACACGGAGCAGAGCCACTTGTGTTGTTGTTGGTCTCCTCCTCATGTTGAATGGATGTGACGACACTTCATTCTCCCTCCTTTGTGTTGAACAGGGTTTAGGAGAATGGCAGAGGAGGACAGACGACGTCACCGTCAGTGAGAGAGGAGGAGGTTCAAGATGGAGCGAGCTCACAGCCTCCTGCTGAACGAGGATGCGTGCAGCCAGCTGGCTGAACACCAGAGGGCAGAGTTCATCTTCGAATGGCTGAACCACCTGAAGAAGCTCCTCCCGGCCGCTGACAGGGTGATGAACAGCGACCAGAAGTTATTAGGACCTGAACCGTTCTGAACTTTACCTTGTGTTTGTTTGAGGCGCTCTAAAGTTTAGGAGCCGGTTCTGAAACGCATCAAAACACTGAACTGTGCTTTCGCTTGTTCCTAAAATCAGATCAAGTAATTAGTTGAGATTCAGGTTTTCATCCAGGAGGCTTTTCTGCGAGTGACATGTTTTCTCCACCTGTTCAGGTCGACATCAGACAGAACCAGCGGCGCCTGGTCGAACAGCTGTCCTGCGTTCTGATTGGCTCTCCTGGCCCACCGACCCGCTGGCTGCTGGCCCACTGTTTGGCCCTGCTCTACCGCCTGGGAGACCCCTTGCCGTCCAGTCTATTAGTGGAGAGGTGCAATGACATCATTCGCAGCAAAGACGACTCTCCCTCAGGCCTCCCGACCCGGCTGTGAGTCACCACGTCCTGTTCGGGTCATTGTGGGGGGGGGGGTGCTTCTCTCAACAAGAGTCTCTGTTTGTGTACTAATACTCACACTGAGTACAGCAACACAGTGCTGTTAAAACCATGTGTCATTTAACTCTGTGTGTGTGTGTGTGTCAGGGTGGCCGTTGCGTGTCTCGGTGCTCTGTACGAGCAGCTCGGCCGGATGCTTCTCGGCTCCTTCAAAGAAACTCTGACCAACCTGCTGAAGGCCATGAAGAGCGCGGAGGTTTGTTATTTGAACACACGAAGAAGAAAGTTGTGGTTGATTTTTCCACAGAAAGAATCAGACGTTAAAATGACTTAAGTGAGAAAAGATCTATTTACAATTTGAATCACTGAAATAGAAAACAGACAGAATAATTAATTAACCTTTTAAAATTTCCTTGGCTTGAACATTTTCTGACAGAATGTTTGTGAGTGTTTATACTGAACTCCATAAAAGTCCATATGTGAGGTACTGTACAGGAACGTGTGACGTGGTTCAGTTTTGTTCACTGAGATCTTTCAGTTTTTATAAACAACTGTAACCTTGTTTAAAGTGTTGAAGCTTTGAAAATGTTGTGAATCAGAATAACTGCTGGAATCTATGAATCCCGTCCTTCAGTCTCAGGGGCGGTATGAGATCATGTTGAGTGTGGAGAAGATTCTCCACGGTTTGGGTGTCAGCGCGGTGCCGTGTCACCGTGACATCTACAAGGCAGCGAGAACCTGCCTGACGGACCGATCCATGGCCGTACGCTGCGCCGCCACAAAGGTGGAGTCTCCTGTGACGCCGTCACACTGTTATTCTTCCTGTTTGTCTCTTTGTAAATTCATTGTTCAAAAATCCAGGTTGTATCATTGAGTATAAACGTGTCCGTCTCTCATCAGTGTTTGCTGGAGCTGCAGAGGGAGGCCGTGTTCCTGTGGACCAGCGAGTTGGAGAACGTGGCCACTCTGTGCTTCAGAGCTTTCGAAGGGTCCGACCACAACGTCCGAGTGTCTGTAGCCAAACTGCTGGGAACGCTGCTGGCTGCTGCCGTGGAGCCCCGGCAGCCCGCCGGTAACCACCTGAGAGGACCAGTGTCAAAACCTCTTGGAGCTCGTCAGAACGCTAATTCATGAACTGTTGTTTTTCTATTTTTCTCCCAGCAGCCCCCAGACAGGGTGGGCGGGGTCGAAGCTCTCTGGAGGAGGTGATGGATTTGTTGACGGCCGGGTTCCTGCGGGGTGGGGTGGGTTTCCTCCGAGCCAGCGGAGACATGCTGAAGGGGACGAGCTCTGTCAGCAAGGACATCCGCATTGGTGTCACTCAGGTGGGCAATAATTGACTCACTGTCATTGCTCCTCCTCCTCCTCATCGTAATCATTGTCCCCCTCCTCATCATCCTCCTCTTCCTCCTCCTCAGGCCTGTGTAGTCTTCGTCTCCACCCTGGGAGGCTCCTGGCTGGAGACGAACCTCCCAGCCTTCCTGTCTGTGCTGATGGAGCTGGCGTCCCACAGCAGAGCCACACAAACACCGGGCGACGCTGTGGTGACCCACCGCTGTGTCTCCTTCATCCTGAGGAGCACCCTGGGGTCCCTGATGGGAGAGAAGGCCCAGACCAACGCTGTCAAACAGCTGTGCCTCGCTGTGGCTGCACAGAAACGAGCTATTGGTGAGCAGGGGGAGGGGAGACTGACGAGCTTCTGTAGTACTGAAGTATTGTAGTACTGTAGTACTGTAGTACTGAAGTATTGTAGTACTGTAGTACTGTAGTAGAGAAGTTCCTGGATGTGCTGATGCTGCTAGTGATATCATCCTGATGTTACCATGGCAACCAGATGAAGCTCCATGTTTGTTCGTGTGTTTAGATGCAGCGCTGACTGACGGGAACGTGGAGACCCGAGTTTCAGCTGCAGAAATCTCAGCCAGTCAACATGTGTTGGTCTGTTGTCTGCTGGAACTGGGAGGACTCATTCAGGGACTGGGATCCACTGCGGCCCCCCTCCTCACTGACAGCAGCACAGGTCTGACACACACACACACACACACACACACACACACACACACACACTAGTATTAAAACCAATGTGTGGGTCGATACTCGGTCACGTGTGTGTGTGTGTGTGTGTGTGTGTGTGTAGCTCTCCTGGACACGGTGATCTCCGTCCTCCTCCACCCCGTCTCCTCCGCCCGCCTGGCCGCTGCCTGGTGCCTGCGCTGCGTTGCCACGGCGATGCCTTCCGAGTGTTCCCCACTGCTGGACCGCTGCTCCGAGCGTCTGATGACGTTGAAGTCGTCACCCGAGGCCGTGGTCGGGTACGGAGCCGCTGTCGCCGCCCTGGTGGCCTCAGTGCAACACTGCCCCCTGGGAATACCACACACCAAGGGCAAGGTGGGTGAAATGAATCTGCTCATTAAACTGAGCTGCTGTTGGTTTGTGTGTCTCTGTCACTTCCTGTTCTGCCCGTGAGACTCTGTAACAACATTGAGGCGACATCATATGAACACGTATGACCACTCATGCACTCTGGGCGTGTGTGCCGGTGCACACAGGAAGCATCCGGTCCTCATTTGAAGAGAGAGAGAGGCAACAAACGAGTGAGACGTCTCCTCACTCATGGATCTCGTCTCATCAGTGTCATCAACTGAACTTTCATCAATATTCAAATCAAATCATTTTACTCGTGTTTTTCTTGGCCAACAGATAATTTGATCCTCGCGCTGCTCGAGGACACGTTCGACTTTTTGTTGTAGTTTTTGCAGCCGGGGACAAAATGACACGTTATGACAGTTTAACCAAAGAGAAGTTCAGCTCAGGATTGATGGTTCCTCTCTAAATGTTTGGAGCTGAAACTGTGTGCAGGTGGTTCTGGCTCTGGCTGAAGATCTCCTCCGCTCGGCCTCTCAGAACAGTCGGATGTCTCTGCAGCGGACTCAGGCCGGCTGGCTGCTCGTGTCCTCTCTCATCACTCTGGGTAAAACTGCAGAAAACATATGCAGGGCTGCAGGGACAGTATGCAATAACTCCACAGCGACTAAACGTGTGTGTGTGTGTCTGTGTGTGTGTCTGTGTGTTTTCAGGCCCTGCTGTAGTGGAGCATCACCTCTCCCGCCTCCTGCTCCTGTGGCGCTGTGTGTTTCCTGCCTCGCTCAGGGAGCAGGAGATGGAGCTGCGACGAGGGGACTACTTCACCTGGCAAGTTACGCTGGAGGGACGTGCGGGTGCGCTCTGCGGTCAGTATACACACACACACACACACACACACACACACATAAGTTCAGTATTGTGGCCATGAGTGTGTGTGAACTGTGTGTTTGTGTGTCTGAGCAGCGATGAAGAACCTGCTGCTGCACTGCAGGGAGCTCGTCACTGATGACATCATCGGCCGTCTGCTCACGCCATTGGCCTGCGCCGTGGCGCTCCTCACCAAGTCAGTCGCTAATCGGTTCCATGTAATTTAATGTTATTGTTTTGTTTACAAATATTTAAACATGTACACAAATGTTTGGTTTGTGCAGTTTTCTTCTTCTCTGCTTCCGTCTTTGTTTGTCTTCTGTCCTGACGGACTCGTCTCAGTTCGTCCGTCGTCTCCAGGGACGAACTGATTTAATTAAGTTGTTCGAAGGTCAGAGGTCAACGTCAGTGTGACCTCACAAAGCTTCTCATCGTTAAGTTAAATGCCTGATGGGATAAAACGTCTCACGTTCGATTCCTCATATTTACGTGTGTCTGGTAGAAACATGAAACGTCCTCGTCTTACCCTGAAAATGCTGCTCACACTTTCCTTTTGTGTGTGTGTGTGTGTGTGTGCACGTGTGTGTGTGTGTGCCTGCGTGTGCGTGCGTGCGTGCACGTGTGTGTGTATTGTGTGTGCACCAGGCTGCCTGCGCTCCTCAGGTCTCACAGCAGTTCAGTTCGTAGCTGCTCCGTCGTCTACAGGCTGAGAGTCTACGAGCTGCTGGCTCTGCTGCCTCCTCACACCTACCAGGGTAACAACTCCTCCTTCCCTCTCTCCTTCCCTCTCTCCTTCCCTCTCTCCTTCCCTCTCTCCTTCCTTGTTTTTCCTCTTCTTTCATCTTCAAATGTCCTGAAGCTCAGCTCAGCCTCAGCTCTGCTCCGACGACCTTTAGGTTTTCAGTGTCTCTTCCGTCCTCTCCTCCTGCAGAGAGCTTCGGTTTGGTGATGAACCAGCTGGTCTCTGATCTGTCCGGCCAGGACAACCTCAACCAGCCGTGCTCCGACCTCACTCTGCTGCCCCCCCTCTGTCACCCCGACGACCTGCAGCTGGTCGGCCCCGCCCTCCAGGACACCGACCACAGATATGTCGAGGAGCAGGTGACGTCTCACACCGTCAGTGCAGACTGAAGACACAGAGTGTGCCCAACAGGACTGTTAGAATGAGTGAAGGTTGTGTTTGTGCTTCAGCTCCACGGTAGCAGTGTGGGGGGGGGCTCTCTGGATAACGACCCCTTCAGTCTGTGTGAGAGAGGAGACGAAGCTCCCGCCGCTCCTCTTCCGCCTCCCGTCGCCCTGACCGCCGCCGCCGTCCGTCTCTTTGGAGCCGTCTTCCCCCACATCATCTCTGCTCAGAGGTAACTGACCTGTCACCTGCTCCACAGGACAACAGACACGTGTCAGAAACACTGACACGTGTCTGTTGTTAGAAACCTCAGAGACACGCCCACTCGCTCACTCCAGATGTTTTCCTGCTGAATTTAAATCCTGTTTCCGTGTGTTTCTACACCAGAGTGAAGATACTGGAGCAGTTTGTAGAAACCGTGAATCAGCTGAAGGGTCAACGCCAACAGACCGTCCAGACCCATGTCTGCGCTGCCCTCTGCAGTCTGCTCAAGGTACTACATCAGTAAACTGGAGGACGTAACACAAAGTGTGTGTTTATCTGGAGACCAAGTGCAGGACAAATGTTTTTGAAGGGCCTCTGTCCACGCCTGGTTGTTCCGTCATTGAAGTTTAATTCTGTTTAAAGCTGCATGAGTGTCATTGTTGTCCACTTGGGGGCAGCAGATTTCCGCCACGAGCTGGAAAACACAAACCTCTGAGGTATTCTCACTTTGTAAATGTGTAGAAGCTACAATAATTCAAAATGAGTCCTCTTCCTCAGCACCAGGGTGGTATTCGAGGCTCTCTGGGGCCAGAGGAGATCCGTTCCCCGGCGCTGTCTCTCCTGTCGGGGGCGCTGGAGAGCGTCAGTCCACTGCTGCGCTGCCTGGCTGCTGAGGGTCTTGCCCGGCTGGTTCAGGTGGTCGGAGACCCCGGCTTCACCGTGTCCGTCTCCCTGCTCTGCTTCGACAGGTGAGTGGAAGTTACCGCCCTGCTTCGCACACCACGCTTCCAACTCCACGTGGGGAAATGAATCATTTCTTCGAGGCATCGTGAGTTGAACGTATACGACTCTGCAGAGGCAGAACATTATCTTCTCAAGTGTTGTGGTGGTAACGCAGCTAACAGTCATTTGCGTCCCACCGTGAAAAAACTGATGAAGAAGAAAAAGATATTGTGATTTTCTGTGAGATTTCCAGTCTCTGGAATCATCACTGAAGATTATGAGTTAAAGGTTTGCAGCAGACCTGATAAAAAACTAAATCTACTTCATCACTTTTTTCAATTGAAAAAGTTTTTCTTTCTCCTTGTCTTTTCTTGAGGTGTCATCATGTCAGAGGGAACTGGCTTATTGGGTTTATGTCCATAAGCCATGGGGGGGCTCTCTGTTAGAATAAGGAAGAGGGTAAATATCGAGAGAGTAAAACAGAAAGTTTTGTCTCTTTCTCATGAGAGAAATATGTTTTTGTGGATTCCTGGGACTTTGTTCTGGACAGTTTTAGTTTAGTTTGCTGTTTACTTGATGTGCACAGAAGCCAATTCCTCACTTTGACGTAAGGCTTTGATCCAAAATTAACAACGGCGAAAAATAAATCACAGAGAACAAATACACTAGAAATAGTCTTGAAATAGTCTTTAAATAACTGGTCTGGATCCATCCCAGTGTGTGAACGTGTCAGGTTTATTCTCTCAGGTTCACACTGTGTTGTCATCTGCAGCAAAGAGACCTTTTCTCTCCTAAACGTAGAAACATCCGTTGCAGAGCCTCTGATTTGAACCTTGTGCCGTCAGTCGTTCGAGCCACTGACCTCGGTGTGACGGCCCTTTTGAACTGAAGGAATCATAACGAGTTTCAAAGTTCATTTTACAAAATCACCTGCAGTTGAAAACTAAAAATTTGCTCTGGCCACGACTGCTCTGTTGGTGACTGTGTTCAGGCTGAAGACGGTTCGAGACGCAGCCTCTCGCAGTGGCTACGCTCTGGCTCTGGGGGCGCTACACCGCCACACAGGAGGAATCAGCTCCCCTCAACACCTGTCCACCTGCCTGGGAGTCCTGTTCACCCTGAGCCAGGACAGCACTTCGCCTGAGGTCCAGGTACACGTTTGTTCTGCGTCTACCTCTGTACGTCCCTCAATCTCCTGACCAGAATAAATGTCCTAACGTCCTGTGTCCCTGCTGGGTCCAGACCTGGTCTCTCCACAGTCTGTCCCTGGTGGTCGACCTGTCCGGCTGTCTTTATCGGGCCCACGCCGAGCCGTCCTTCGCTCTGGTGCTCCGGCTTCTGCTGTCTGCTCCACCCACCCACCCTGAGGTTCACTACAGCCTGGGACGCTGCCTGCACGCCCTCATCACCTGCCTGGGCCCCGACCTGCAGGGTACGTCACCCCCTCCTGCGGACACAGAACACGGGGGGTTTGAGGGAGTGTCTGAGTGAGACCTGGTGTGTTGTGTTCGTCAGGTGAAGGTGCAGCCGTGTCCTCTCTGCGCTCCAGCTGTCTGGTGGGATGTGGGGTGATGCAGGCCAGTCCCGACTGTCTGGTCCAGGCCAGAGCCATTTCCTGTCTGCAGCAGCTACACATGTTCTCACCTTCACACGTCAACCTGGCCAACCTCGTCCCTGCCCTCTGTGTGAGTACGCACCTGAGGGGCGGACATTTCCTGTCATCTCTCTCTGCATGGCGTTCCAATAATGAAGAGAACAAAGCTCCATGTGTATGTGTGTGTTTTGACCCTGTCTTGTGTCTTGCAGGAGATCTTGTTGGATTATTCCTTGTTGGTAGGTCGTCTCTGGCCTGAAGCTTCTCTCACCTTCTGTTTTCTGTTGAACCCTCTACACTTGTCTTGACTCAAACACGTCCTCACTTTCTGTTTGTTTGATTTAATAAAAATAAAACTATTCTGCTAGATTCACCAAACTACGGTGGCCGAGATGTCTCACGCTCATTAACGCAAAATACAAACGCAAAATCCACACAAGTCAAACACAAATACAACAGAAGTGAGACAATGGAACGAGTTACTGAGGTCAAAATGTGATGCTCCTCTATTTGAGGTGTTACGGTGCTCAGCGTCTGAAAGAGAAAAGCATCACATTTTAAGCAGCATTGATTTTGTGACTCGTTCTTTTACTGAAATACTGATTTAATGCAGCTTCCTGTTGGTCATGAGAAGCATTAACCCTTTCCTCTGTTGTCCTGAACGATGTGAACGGCTTTTTAACTGTTTTCTGTTGCACTAAACTTCAGTCTGGTAATTTTTTATTCACTGCTTGTACACAGTGTCACTTCATGTACTTTCACATTGTTTGCTTTGCAGCTAACCCATTAACATCGGTATCGTTTCTGTTGTACATCTTATCGACTGTACAACTTTAAAGCAACTTTATTTTCATCTCTTTCAGTGAAACTACACAGTGTTTCCTCCAAATACGGCTCATTAATTCATGTTGTTATATTCATCAAGATGCATTTTGTGAACACAGTCTTTTTAGAGTCACTTTGAGCTCTGGCACTTTTTACTGTGTCAGAAGTTTATCAGTTAATCAGAAGCTGAATTATCAGAGAAATGTATTTAAAGTTTCACATCTGAAAAAACACTGACGTTGGACTTGATATGATTAGTTATTGGTCATTAAAACTGTAACTGTACCTTGAAGCTCTAAGTCTGGAGGAAACACAGTTTTACATCTGTTCACACAGTTCACCTGACGTCCACGTAGAAACAAGTGTGTGTGTGTGTGTGTGTGTGTGTGTGTGTGTGTGTGTGTGTGTGTGTGTGTGTGTGTGTGTGTTAGGCCAACCTGTGCAGCTCTTACCTGTGTCTCCGTCGGGCGGTGGTGGCGTGTCTGCGGCAGCTCGTCCAGCGGGAAGCATTGGAGGTCTCCGAACACGCAGTGACTCTGGTCAAAGAGCTGCCGAGACGAGACAACACACATCTGGGTGAGACACACACACACACACACACACACACACACACACACACACACACAGGTTTTCAGCAGTTTTAAAGATCTATGTATGTGCAGACGTCACGATAAAGGAAGTGGGTCTGGAGGGAGCTCTGTTCACTCTGATGGACCGGGAGTCTGATCCAGGTCTGAGGAGGGACATCCAGGAGACTCTGGTCCACATGATTTCATCCAGCGCCACCAGTGGGAAGCTGGGACACTGGCTTAAACTCTGCAAAGACGTCCTGTCTGCCACCACTGGTAAGTTGACGCTTCATTCATCCTCATGTGTTGTCATCAACAGGAAACGCCTTCAGGTTGATTTGCTGCTGTACGAGCACTTTATTAGGAACATGTCCCTCTCACAGACTGTCGCGCTCCGGTGGAGGCGAGTCAGGAGGAAGAGGAGGCCGACTCCTGCAGAGACGACGACTCTTCTGCCTTCAGTGCCCGGCCGGAGTCTGGCGGTCCATTCACTGCCCTGCGCTGGAGCACGCGTCGCTTCGCCATGGCGTGCGTGTGTCGCATCATCGAGCAGTGTGAATCAACTGACCCGGCTCACTTTGACATGGCTCTGGCTCAGGAGCGGCGACTGAATGAGTCCACCGGTAAGATCTGGCTCAGTCTCTGTTTCCTGACGACTTCTCAGACCTCTGTGACCTTTCAGCTGTCTCTCCCCAGACTTCCTCGTTCTTCATCTCGGGGACCTGGTCCGCATGGCGTTCATGGCGGCTACAGATCACAGTGACCAGCTGAGACTGGCGGGTCTCCAGACGCTGCTGGTCATCATCAGGCACTTCTCAGCCATCCCTGAGCCGGAGTTCCCCGGTCATGTGATCCTGGAGCAGTACCAGGCGAATGTAAGAACCAGTCTGTGATTCAACTGTCGATAGTGTGTCACTGAACACGGTTCTGTTTGCAGCACGCCATGAGAATACTGCATTCCGTGTGTGTGTGTGTGTTTTCAGGTTGGCGCTGCACTCAGACCAGCCTTCACTGCTGATGCTGCTCCCGACGTCACCGTCAAGGCCTGCCAGGTGATACTTCTGACTGACCGTTACCGTGGCAATCATCGCGACCCCTCCTCCATTCTGTGCATCTGATTGGCTACCGAGTTAGAAAATGATCAAGCTTTGCCGTTTCCTTTGACCCCATCCTCTCCAGGTCTGCAGCGCCTGGATCGCTAGCGGCGTCGTCAGCGACCTCCGTGACCTCCGGCGCGTCCATCAGCTCCTGGCCTCCTCGTTGGATAAAGTGCAGGTTGGGGCGGACACGGTCAGTCAGCTGCACAATGAGGCCACAGCTACCATGGAAACACTGGCCGTCCTGAAGGCGTGGGCAGAGGTGGGTTTGAGTCCTTAAGTCATTTTCTTAATTCCGTGGAAACTTGTTAATCCTCCGAGCTGGCGACACCAAGTGGTCGGAGGCCAATATGTTTTCATATCTCTAAAACAGAAGAAATACGTTTGTAGACTAAACTGCTCTGGTTGGTGGAGGCTTACAACTGAAGAGAGTATTTCTCTTTTTTCATTTCCTAAAAGTCCTGAATGAATCTTTATACTGCAATATGCTCTCTCGATGATTGACAGGTGCATTATACTGTCAGGTCTCAACGTTACTAAAGATCCTCGAGATGATGATGATGATGATGATGTACGTTGTTACTAATAAAGAAGAAACTAACCAGTCACTTCCTGAGCAGGTTCAGTCCGACAGATTCTACGTTTCCTGGTTTAAAGATCTCAAACGTTTCAGCAGCTTCACATTGATTCTCACATGATTTCATAAATGTACGACATCATCGACCTGAAGGTGGCGTTTGTTTGCTCTTCGTCCTCTCGTCTCAGGTTTACATCGTGGCCGTGCAGAGAAGCGGACAGACGGACAGTCCTGGTTGGACGGCTGACCTGTCAGTCTCCTCTATGGCCAATGACAGCTTGGGGTCCGAGTCAGGAGGGGCGGGCCTGCTGAAGTTGGTCCAGTCAGATTTGTCGACGCTCAGTCGTCTGTGGCTGGCGGCGCTGCAGGACTACGCCCTGCTGACCCTGCCTCAGGAGTATGCTTCACAGCTCCCTGCAGCAGGTACGACACCAGGAGCATGTGGAATTATACTTAACCAATCAGAGTCAAGTACAGGTAGACTCCGCCCACGTAGGTGATGACGACAGGACGCACGTTTGTCTGACGTTACTCTTTTGTCTCTGAATCACAACGTGAACCTAAAACAGATCAGATGAAACCTGAACAAACACGAAGCTTCAGACTCGGAGGAAACGTCCGTCAAATTGCAGAAATCGTGCTGAACCGTCTCGTTTCATCAAACTGACAGAATGAAACAAGCGAAAGGAACAAATAGAATTAAATCACAATTTGTTTC
Organism: Paralichthys olivaceus; assembly: GCF_024713975.1. NCBI lineage: Eukaryota > Metazoa > Chordata > Actinopteri > Pleuronectiformes > Paralichthyidae > Paralichthys > Paralichthys olivaceus. The sequence continues at coordinate 3,237,827 of NC_091104.1, forward strand.
CAGGTTAGTTTGATAAATTGATTCGACGTCTTGTTCCTTCAGGAGGTTCCTTCTACACGGCAGAGACGGTGAATCAGGCCAGAGCTCATTACTCCTCCTCCTGGGCTCCCATCCTCCACGCCACCTCCCTCTGGCTGCACAGCACAGGTCAGCACTCCTCTTTCCTCCCCTCCTCTTCCTCCTTTTCTTTCTTCCTGTTCCTCTTACGCCTCCTCTTCTCTTGCTCCTCCTCCACCAGGACATAGACGGGTCTTTAACAGTCACATGTGTGTTTCAGGTTTTGTGATGTCAGACGACTCACCTGTGAATCTATCCAGACCGGCCACACCCACCTCCATGGGACACACTGACTCTATGGGCGGAGCTAAGAGTCCAGAGGACGTCAGCGCGGACAGACTGCACTTCATCCTGGGTCCTGAACCTTCTAAACTACACACACTCTGTTTCTTCTCTGAGGTTTCCCTGTTAATTGTTTCCTGGTAGTTGCTCTGGAGTTAAGAACAGAGGATGCTGCTCCTCGTTAACATCGAGGAGACGAACTGGGATTTGTGAATATGAGACAAATGAAATGTGGTTGTTTGAAATTTGGTTGTGTGTGTTCTCCTCTGTGCAGGGATCAGCGTGGAGTTCCTGTGTTCTCCGCACTCTGAGGACCAGATGGAGAACATCACTTCATGTCTGCGAGCTCTGCAGGCGCTGCTGGACGTCTCCTGGCCGCGAGCTAAGATCGGAAACGACCAGGTGAGTTCCACCGGTTGTCTTTACCTGAGGAAATGGTCGTCTTGGGATACAAGACAAAATTCTGCAGAGACAATCAAGTGTAATCTAAAATGTCTTTGCCCCCACAGCCTCTGAGCGTGGAGCTGCTGAGCGTCCTCCACAGACTGATGGTGACCAGGGAGGCGGTGTCCGTTCAGCTCGCCGTGTTGGATTTACTGCGACAGATAGTGACGGCTGCTCAGGAGCACGTGAGGGAGAAACGCCACAGTGCAGAGGGTAAAGACACAACAGCTGGAGTGCAACCTGTGTGTGTGTGTATGTGGGGGGGGGGGTGTCACTGTGTGTTGGGTAAAATATAACTTCAGACCCAACAATGAATTCTGGGAGTTTTGTGGGACTGGTTGTGCTGAATATCGTCCTTGCTCCACAGTGGATGATGGTGCGGCGGAGAAGGAGACGCTGCCGGAGTTTGGAGAGGGACGGGACACCGGCGGTTTGATTCCTGGACGCTCACTGGTGTTCGGAGCGCTGGAGCTCTGCCTCTGTGTACTGGTCCGGAAACTCCCACAGCTCAGCCCCAAACTCGCCGGAACCAGTCCAACTGGTAGGACATGTCATCCATCTTTTATATATATATATAGATATATATATATATATATATATATATATAGATATATAAATACATATATATATATTATAGATGATGGTTTGAACATACAGTCGCTGGTCGTTTCGTGGCGTCTTGCTGATCACGTGTGTGTTCAGGTCCCGGAGGTTCAGTCTGGAGTCTGACTGACAGCGACTGTCGTCTGGTGGCGTCGGCTCTGTGTGTCCTGTCTGAGCTGCCGTCCGTCTGCTCCCCTGAAGGTGACGTGTATAAATGTATATACATATAAATATGATGACGCCAGTGATGTCAGAGGAGTTCAGCTCAGCAGATCCTCGTTCTGAACAAATAATACATTTGTTTTGGAGTCAATAGAAAATTCATGCAACTTCCTCATTTCAGAAAATCAATGAGTTATGATACGATGAGTTGCTCAGGCTCTGATTGGTTGATTTATTATTCGTGTGTCCTCCTGCAGGCAGCGTGTCCATCCTCCCCACTGTCCTCTACCTGCTGCTGGGTGTCCTCAGAGAGCTGGTCCACCAGCCCAGCTCACACACTGGTAACACACACACACACACACGCTGCGATGAACCAGCAACATGAATCGATCATGCCGGTGTGAGATTCCACGGATAACTAAATCTAAATAAATGTTTCTTCTCCCAGGTGCCCTGGCGGCCGGCGCAGGGGGCGGGGCTGGGGTGGTGGTCCAGGCGGCTCTTCAGGCTCTGAAGTCTGTCCTGACGTCTCCGATGAGTCGACAGGAGAAGAGTCGAGGAGCCTGGAACCAGCTGCTGAGATCAGCTCTGAACACACTGCTGGGACTGTGGGACGCTGGTACGTGCAACACGCTACGACCACTGCAGCTGCACACGTGTTTTCCAGCTCTGAACTTCGTGTGTGTGTGTGTGTGTGTGTGTGTGTGTGTGTGTGTGTGTGTGTGTGTGTGTGTGTGTGTGTGTGTGTGTGTGTGTGTGTGTGTGTGTGTGTGTGTGTGTGTGTGTTCAGGGGACTGTGTCGTGGATCAGATCCGCCTCCTCACCGCTCTGACCGTCTTCCTGCTCTCGGCGGGTCCTGACGTCTGCACTGTGGAGCCTCTGCACGCGCTCAGTCTGCAGCGCTTCACCACCTGTATGGACGCCAAAGACCCTGTGGTCAGTACACGTGTATCTGTAGATGGAGCGAGCACTTTGTGAGGAACCTCACGCCGAGTCTTTAATGACGAGTTGCTAATTGTTGCCTGTTTCAAAATGAACGACCTCATCTTGTGTCAATCACGTTCACTCTCTTACCCAATGTTTGTGAGAGGAAACAAAATCCCCCTCACTGCTCGGCCGCCCATCGTCTGCTGAGCGTCTGTGTGTCTGAGAAGGTTGTTGTGTGAAGATCTTCGGAGTGGGAGGTCCCTTCACTCACTCAGCACAGATTCTGCAGGATACACTGAGCTGCTGCCGCGTGATTGGCTGATAAGTAACTGAGCAGGTGATCAGGTGTTGTGACTTTTATCGAACCAGCCGCCTCCTGACCTGCACTCTGGTCAAACTGGGAGAGTCTGTGACGGGACAGACGGACCGTCGCCGTCCTCAGCAGAACCAGGTCACGACTTTATTTTTGAAAATATTTAAAACTGAGCAGATGAAGCTGTTGAATCAACCAGGACACGATGAGGTGGCTGCTGAAGACACGTGGACAGTCCCTATGTCTCTACGTCTTCTCAACAATCAGTCAGAACTAACCTGTTCGTATGAACGGTTCTGTCACGAGGTCCGGTGTCTGAGTTCTGCTGAGTTTAGGACGGAAGATAAATGAGCAGACGATGGATCGAGTTGTTTTCAAGCTGTGAACGACGGTAAAGTCCTCCCACTCTCCTCCAGGTCGTGAGTCGGTGTTTTCAGCTGCTGACGTCCGTGTTCCAGGCTCAGCCGGGTGTAGCCGTCCCGTACATCCAGGCCCTCGGTCCGCCGCTGGTTCGATTCCTCCAGGTACAGTTCCAGCCACAACGAACACCAATAATCTTAATCTCACAAGAGTCTTAAATATCTGAAGGATCTTAAAGTTCGATCTGATTTTCTCGTCTGTCCTGGTGAGTTTTATTTTTCACCGTCAGTGAGTTGATATGTTGATGAGATGCTGTGGTTCCTGCTCAGAGGGTGGAGAGAAGTCGACCTCAGAGTCCAGAGGAGCTGCTCGGAGTCCTGGAGGGAGTTCGAGCCATGGAGGCTCTGGTCCAGGCTGCGGATGAGTCACAGCGTGAGTAGAACAATCTCGTTTAAGATCGCAGGGAAACAGAAGCGTGAGAGTGACAAGCGCTCCAAGTGTTTACATCCTGTTTATGAAGCAAAGTGGTTTGAGGCTTGGGTCAATGACGAGCGAGTCGGTGGAGACCAACATGGATGTGTTGTTTACACATATATATACACGTATATAAATTCAAAGTACCACACGTCTTCTGTCTCGGCCCCTCAGGCCCCCAGCTGGTGGCCATCTTGCTGCCGCTCCTCATCTCCTTCCTGTTGGACGAGAACGCCCTCGGCTCGGCCCCCGCAGCCTCGCGGTCTCTCCACGAGGCGGCGCTCAAGGACCTGATGCGCCTCGGCCCCCAGCACTCCGTCGTCTTCAGGTACAGTCGGCTCATGTTCACGCCTGACGAGGCGTCACAGCTCGTTTCTGTGACCGTGTGCTGCAGCTTTCATGTTCACATGGTGTCGAGCTGAAGCTGAATCCAGTGGAACGTGTGTCTGTGTCCTCTCAGGTCTCTCATCGCGTCGTCTCCTCACCTCAAGTCCCGCCTGGAAGCTGCTGTCAAAGGAAACCAGGAGAGTGTCAACGCTAAAGCTAGCAACGCTAACCCCGCCGCCAAGTCCTCCCCCAGCATCACTCTGAAAACCAACTTCCTGTGAGGTCGCCCTCCGGAGCCTCGTGTCCCTGAGCTCACCTGTTGCTGCGTTTGCTGTTGACTGGTTCTGTTGGAGAGTCTGACGAGCAGCACGAGGGACGAAGGAGCGAGGGACACACACATCACCTGCTCCTGGAGAGCTGCTTTGTTTTATCCCGTCACATTCCATAACTTTACCTCCAGAGGTTTTCAGTCTGCGAGTGAGCAGCCGCAGAAATACAATATATATATAATACAAACACATTCAAACAGAGCTGGAGCAGTGACTCAGTTATAGAAGAGGGATGAAATATCATTCTCAGTCGTCACGTCTGTATTTGACAGTTTCAGAAAGCACCTCGCTGCTGCTGCTCGCTCATTTTCTTAATTAGTTTCCAAACTAAGTTCCTGATTGGAACAGAATCGTCTGAGTCGTGTCGGTGTCTCACTCGTTTTCTTTTTTCGACGGGACGTAAACTCTGAGGCTCGCTGCTTTTAAACAATCAAAAAAAAAAACCTTGAAACAAACAAAACTATCCATCGCTCGTCCGTGTGTCGAGGAGACTTTTATTTTTGTAGTTGGACGACAAATCCCCCGAGAACGTGAAGACTTGATGCTGTGGGAGCCTGAAGAGACAGAAAAGCCTCGATCAGCACTTTAGATTAACACTACATCGTCGTCATAGCGACACATTTTAGATCCACGGCTGGTTTAAATAATTTAACTGGTTCTGACTTTTATCAGCTCAGTGTGAAGATTCATAGAAAAGAGTTGAAGGTGCTTTATGTGACTTTTCACGATCACTACATCGATGACGTTAGCACGAGCAGCTGTTAGTTCGTTCACTCTCAACGTTAACTCGTCTTCTCCTCTTTGATTTACTGACGTTAGCCTGCGGCCTCGTCCGCCTGCGGCCTCGTCCGCCTGCGGCCTCGTCCGCCTGCGGCCTCGTCCGCCTGCGGCCTCGTCCGCCTGCGGCCTCGTCCGCCTGCGGCTCAGAGGATGAGTCATAAACTCTGGTTTTTAAAATGGCTGAAGCTGTTGGTGAGAAACAGAAGCAGAGAAACTGACACGGCTCCTTTCAAACACAGTATGCTAACTTTACCTAACCGAGATTCACCTGCAATAATGATTGAACCAGGTGAGCGTCAGTCTTCCTGCTACACGCACACGCACACACACACACGCACGCACACACACACACACACACACACACACACGAGCTCACCTGGTCGTCTGAACAGCCGTGAATGTGTTAACATGTTATTTTCTAACGACAGCGAGTGAATAAAACTTGTTTTTATTTTAATTCACTTCCAGGTTTTCTGTCTTTTACAAGTGTTGTAGTTTAGTGACATCATCATCATCATCCTCATCTTCTTCATCCTCATCCTCCTCATCAGAGTGAGTCACAGACGCTGTTCGTCCTCGAGACGTCCACGAGTCAAATCATTTCTAACCTGAACCTTCAGAAAACAGAAACCATGTGTGGACTGAAGATCTCAGTAAAATACTTTAGTAAAAAAGACTTCATTAATAATACAAAGTATATAAAGCATATGGAGTATATAAAGTATATGAAGTATATAAAGTACCTGAAGTATATAAAGTATATGGAGTATATAGAGTATTTGAAGTATATAAAGTATATGAAGTATATAAGTATATGAAGTATATAAGTATATAAAGTATATGGAGTATATAAAGTATATGAAGTATATAAGTATATGAAGTATATAAGTATAGAAAGTATATAAGTATATAAGTATATGAAGTATATAAGTATAGAAAGTATATGAAGTATATAAAGTACCTGAAGTATATAAAGTATATGGAGTATATAAAGTATATGGAGTATATAAAGTATATGAAGTACATGGAGTATATAAAGTATATAGAGTATTTGAAGTATATAAAGTATATGAAGTATATGAAGTATATAAGTATATGAAGTATATAAAGTATATGGACTACATAAAGTATATGAAGTACATGGAGTATATAAAGTATATAGAGTATTTGAAGTATATAAAGTATATGAAGTATATAAGTATATGAAGTATATAAGTATATAAAGTATATGGAGTATATAAAGTATATAGAGTATATAAAGTATATGGACTACATAAAGTATATGAAGTACATGGAGTAGATGAAGTATATATAGTATATGAAGTATATAGAGTACATGAAGTATATAAAGTATATAGAGTATATAAAGTACATGAAGTATATAGAGTATATGAAGTATATAAAGTATATGAAGTACATGAAGTATATATAGTTTATAGAGTATATAAAGTACATGAAGTATATGAAGTATATATAGTATATGAAGTATATAGAGTACATGAAGTATATAAAGTATATAAAGTATATGAAGTATATAAAGTATATGAAGTATATATAGTATATAAAGTACATGAAGTATATAGAGTATATGAAGTATATAAAGTATATGAAGTACATGAAGTATATATAGTATATAGAGTATATAAAGTACATGAAGTATATAAAGTATATAAAGTATATATAGTATATGAAGTATATATAGTATATAAAGTATATAAAGTACATGAAGTATATATAGTATATGAAGTATATATAGTATATAGAGTATATAAAGTACATGAAGTATATAGAGTATATGAAGTATATAAAGTATATGAAGTACATGAAGTATATATAGTATATAGAGTATATAAAGTACATGAAGTATATGAAGTATATATAGTATATGAAGTATATAGAGTACATGAAGTATATAAAGTATATAAAGTATATATAGTATATGAAGTATATATAGTATATAGAGTATATAAAGTACATGAAGTATATAGAGTATATAAAGTATATAAAGTATATATAGTATATGAAGTATATAGAGTATATAAAGTACATGAAGTATATATAGTATATAAAGTATATAAAGTACATGAAGACGTCACAGCTGATCTGTTTCTTGTGAAACTTTATGACGAGGAGCTGCTCCTGCTGCTGCCTTCAGGTTCTGTCGGAAACCTCACACACGGGGAGGGAATGGAACAGTTTCTCAGATCTAGATATCTGATTCTGGATTCCAGATGTTTCCAGAATAAATTTAATTCTCAGAAATAAAGAAGCAACCAAGCAGCCACACAACATCTGTGTCACCAGTTTATCCAGTTAAGAGCTCAACTCTTCCTCACCTGAATAACTGCTGAATCATCTTCTGGTTTCTTGTGTCTCTATATTTATATATATATATATATATATATATATATAAATATATATAAAGGCAGGTACGGTTCAAAATGAGTGGGTATAAAAATGTCATGTGATATTTAAATGTGTATAATTCCACAAATGTACACTAATGTATACTTTATATAACTACATGTGTGTATACAAAGTGTGCAATAGGATGTGAATATAAAAGTATTTAAATGAATAGATGTGTATGAATGAGGGTGATTTGATAAGAGGAATACATATGACAAATATAACTGGTATAAATGATACAGACACTAATGTGTGAAAGGACATTTATTCAAATGAAGAATAGAAAAGATGATCATCTTTATTTATCTTTATTTATTATAGATGATATGTGGATATTTTTTAGATTTATATATTTTATTAGATGTATATATGTTTATTTTTTTAGATTTATATTTGTTTTAGATTTATACATTTTATTAGATGTATATATGTGTATTTGTTTAAATTAATATATTTTTATATTTATATATTTTTTAGAACACAGGGACTACTTTTCCTCCTGCAGCGGATTTGACGGTGTGTGTTATTTCCGAGCCGGGAGTGTGGCCCTGAAGGCAGCAGCGGCTGGGCTCCATTTCCTCGGCTCCTCGCGGAGGCTCCGACTCTTCTCCCCCGTTAACAGTGACATGGACGCGGCTTGAATTCACCACGACACCGGAGACACGCGCAGCTCCTCGTCCTCCACCTGGACCCGGAAGATTGTTGGTCGTCCCCCCGCAGATTGTCTCTGAGCCGACGGTGAAACACGGTGAGTGTCTCGATCCGCAGGTAAACCCGGAGCCAGGGGCCGGGGCCTTCTGTTGTGTTTGTCCGCGGCTGCGCTGCGGCCTCTCGGCTCTCCCGGAACTCGAGCCCCGCGGCTCTCGGTTGTGTTCCGAGGCCGCAGCGGTAGTTTCGTCAGTAAGTGGATGTTACCGACTCGTTCAGAAACACTGACCGTGTCCGCTCCGGGGTTCGGGGGGAGATCTCCAGCTCTGGAGGATTCAAGCTTTTATTAAAGGTTTATTTCAGCTCTCTGCTGGTGTTGCTAGCGTGTTGCTAACCGGCTAACTTGAGCTAGCTCATCATTTATTTCTGACGACAAACAAACTCCGGAGTTTGTCCGAAGCTGTCGAGCTCCGGGCTTTGTGCTGGGGAGATTATCCGGGACTTACACTTTGTCTTACCGGCCTGACGACATCGCTGTTGTCCGCCAGCTAACTGCTAATGCCCGGAGGCTGGCAGTGGGTCACGGTACCTCGGCCGTGGAGCCTGTGGACCGGGCTGGACGTCCCCTCAGTGTCCGGTGAAACCACCCGGCTCCCTCACGTCGTGTCCGGACCCATGAGGAGGCTCAGGGGTCGCACAGGCTCCGCTTCTCCGTCAGATGAGGCTGAACCGTGTAAACGCCTCCATCACCGAGAATCAGCCGCAAACAAAGGAGGTTTGTTCCGGATGAACATGGAACAAAACAATCATCTCAACCACCACGACACCGTTTGTGTCCAACCTCAGTTTCCCACTGATCTTCCAGATGTTTCCACCATTTCACTGGGTCCTCAGCAGCTGGAGCTCCGAACCTTCAGGGAGACGGAGCTGATCGAGCCCATCTTCACCTGATGACCTCCACGTTAGCTCCAGCCTCCTCACACCAGTTCAGCCTCAGTCTGTAGAAGGTCTGAGATCCAGGAACTGTTTAAATCGACCTGGTTCATCACAGACTCCGTCATCAGTTTAGTCTTCACCTGCAAAGATCAGTCTGAGGAACTGATCCGTGATATCTCATCATCAGTGAGAAGTTTGTCAGCTCATGAGTCAGATGTCAGCTCCTCAGATGTTTGATGCAGAAAAGGGAATCTTTCATTTTGGTTTTCTGTCGTTTCATGGAAGAGACAGTTGATAAAAATAACAATAGTAGCTTCATCGCGAATAGTTTTCAAAAGTCGGAAATGACCAGGAGCTCAACAGGAGTCACGGAGGAGGTGGGATAGTTCATTATTAATTGTAGAGCCCAGACAGTTATTTTATTATTATCGTGTTGTCAAGATGCATTACAAAATGCATCTTGACAACACTTTTCAATATTGAACGAAAAAACCTTTTAAAATTCCATATACGAAAGAAAAAAAAAGATGTGAATTATAAATATATAACCTGAAACAAACATACAATGAATCTATAGAGTGGAAATGTTCTGCTGATATTGATGATCAGTGAAAAGTTCATGATTTGAGCTGAAACAACCTTCTCAGTGAGTGGGCGTGTCTCTGAGGTTTCTAACACGTGACGGACGTGAAACTGAAGAACACAAATGTCTCAGGATGAAGAAGAGGAGCCGTACACGTAGAAGACGAAGACGTCCACTTGGACAGACGAGGAGGTTCCAGATGTTTTGGTGATGAGGGCCGACGCCGTGTGGACGAGCTGTAAACAACAACACTGATCTTTACACAGTTTAGACGCCATGTCCCGCCTCCTGCTGCTCTACAGGCTCCACCCCTCACCTGAACGTCCCCACATGTTCCTGTTGTTGTGAACGAGTCGACAATCTGCTACACACACTGACTACACAACATGACTACACAACATGTCTACACAACATGTCTACACAACATGTCTACACAACACGACTACACAACACGACTACACAACATTTTACACAGCTCATGTGTGAAACAGCTTTTGTCTTGTGTCCTGAGAATGTGAATGTGGCTTTTCTATGGATATTACTCGATAATAAAAAATAATCAATGCGTCGCTGACATACACGTTGAAGAAAGTTTAACATCAGATGTTCGGTTGGAAACATCCAAACTTTGGTCGACTGGTGACGTTGTTTCTCAGTCTCTGTCCGTCTGGTGTTTTAATTCCAACAACACTGGGTGGACTTCAGTGTCTCTCCTGGGAAGAATTAAAAAAATAAAAGTGTGTCTTTCTGTTGCCGCTGATCGCTGACCTCAATCTGGACTCAGGACACCACGAGGGGTTGAAGGGGCGAAAGCCAAACCCTGTGACTGGCCGACTGCACTCAGTCCTGCGGGGGTCGCCCCGGGCCTGCAGGGGGGTGAGGGGAGGCCAGGACACTCTGGCAAAGTTGCAACGATTAATCTGTTGATAAGAGGATCTGTCGCAGCATGGCGCATTTATATCCAGGCAGACAGACAGGCCTCAAATTAGGCTCTAATCAACTTAACCCGGACCCAGCAGACTCCCAGCATGCCGTGCTGCAGCGTTACCTCGCCACACACACACAGCAGTAGCTGCAATCCAAAAATTCTGGTGCATCTATACCTGAAACTTTCACAGAGAGAAATCTAACCGCCGGATGTTCGACCCGCTTTACTTTACAGGTCGTGTGCCTTCCTCATAATTTCTTTGCTTCGCTAAAACTCATATTTGCCGTAATGCATCTGAAAAAGCATCTGTTGCTGATATTAAGCACTCGCTGGTTTTAATGGAGCCTGAATGTTTAACAGGCCAAAGATGAATTCATCACACATCAGTAAAAGTTGAGAGTTCATCTCTTCACCCACAGACTGTAAAAGAACCACGTCGTTTGTTTTAAAGCGTTTTACATCCTGGTCGTGGATCTTCTCAGTGAACTAAATGTCTGTGGACACTGATGAGTTCATTGGAAAAAATATACTAACCAACTGCAGTTTTATGAAATGATTATTTCACTCGTCTCAGATTTATGTATCTGCCTCCCTTTCTCTGTGACGGTGGTGCTGCTGTGAGCCTATGTCTGTCAGACAAGAAGCAGGGTATAAAGTGCCCGATCCAAGAATCAGCTGTAGCCCTGGATTAGCTTCATAGTTTCATTTTAATACTGTGTGAATTCAGCAGAAAAGACGTATTCAGTCTTTAGTTTCATTTGTTTTTAACGTCTCCATCTCTTCCTTCCTGTCTGCTCTGTTTGCAGGTGAAGAGACTACATGTCCCAGAATCCCCTGTGAGTGACATCTTCCTTTGTCTGTGTTTCCTCTCTCCCTCCGTCCGGTTGGTTGGATGAGTCCCAAACACAAACAGAACTGTGAGCAGTGATTGGGCGCTGAGCCAGACCAGGTAGCCAACGGGGAGCCAGGTAAGTGTGTGTGTATAAACCTGTGGAATAATGCTCAACCCAACTTTCCATCGTGTACAAAGACGATCGATGACAGTTTATAAAGACGACCAGTGACTGTGGAGTTACACAACCCTAAAATAAAACGTGTTTAACTGGATGGTAACTGTCCGTCTTGTTTTTGTAGGCTAGCCATCATGGCGGATGTTGACCCAGACACCCTGCTGGAGTGGCTGCAGATGGGTCAGGGCGATGAGCGGGACATGCAGCTCATCGCTCTGGAGCAGCTCTGCATGCTGCTGCTCATGTCGGACAATGTCGACCGCTGCTTCGAGACGTGAGTTGTTTCGTTTTTTGGGTTGTTTTTGTATCAGAGGTCGTACTCTGTGCTCACCGTCCATTTTCCTGGCAGCTGTCCTCCTCGGACGTTCCTCCCGGCACTCTGTAAGATCTTCCTGGATGAGAGCGCACCAGATAACGTGCTGGAGGTCACAGCCCGTGCCATCACCTACTACCTGGATGTCTCGGCAGAGTGCACCCGGAGAATTGTGGGAGTGGACGGAGCCATCAAGGCGCTGTGCAACCGTCTGGTGGTGGTGGAGCTCAACAACAGGACCAGCAGGGACCTGGCTGAGCAGTGTGTCAAGGTGAGACCAGAACCGGTTCAGTGAAATCAGGTTGTTTTGGAGGACCTCTCGCTGTGTGCTGTTACTAACCTGAACAGGGTCAGAGTGGCAGATAACAGGAGGAGGCAGATCCACAACCATGTTTATTAATACACTGGACAGTTGTGTTCTTCATTCAGGCCTGGAGTCCTGACTGATCTGTTGATGGAGGCAGGAAGATGCTGCATCTCATGGCTTTGTGTTTTCATTTAATTCAACAGTAGACCATGAATCTGTCATCGCCTCTTTAACCGGTTTCAAACAGGAACTCCAGAGAATGTCTGTGTAATTGGGTCTGGACTTTATCTGGAGTTTGCGTTTCTCGTATGAACAGCGCAGGAGATTTCCTGTGCTTAGACTCAGGAGTGTTCAGGTGAGGGGCGGAGCAGCGGCAGGGTGTTTGTGTGCAGCACATCACAACTGGCGTCTCGCCTTAAAACCAAATGCTCTCGGATCTCGTGGTCTTCATTGGCGTCTTCTACGTCAATGGCTCCTGTTTTTCATCCTTAGACATTTGATTTCCTTTTTGTTTTGTCATTCGCATCATAAAATCGTCATCAACAGGCCCACTGCGAATGCTCCGGATACTCACCTGCTTTTTTCTCACGTGGGCTCATCCGGACATTATCCAGAGTTTTTATTAGTGGTCTGCCAGGAGGAGCTCTGGATTTGTGTTCTCACATCCAGCCCCTGTGGAGAACGTCAGGAGTAAAGTTCAGTGCAGGTGAAAGCATCTCATCTTTGACTTGAATTGACTGTGGCGTTCAGAGACGCACAAACCGACAGCAGCTCAGTTCATCGTGGTTTATAAAATCAAAACCCACTTAAATGAAATCTGTACGAGGTTCCTGTTAATTCAGGAATTCTTAGTCTTTTTGCTGGAGAGTGTGTTCATTCAGATTTTGCTGCGTGTCTGTGCAGGTGCTGGAGTTGATCTGTACCAGGGAGTCCGGTGCGGTGTTCGAGGCCGGCGGCCTGAACTGCGTGCTGAGCTTCATCAGAGACAGCGGCCACCTCGTCCACAAGGACACTTTGCACTCAGCCATGGCCGTGGTGTCCCGACTCTGCAGCAAGATGGAGCCTCAGGACTCGTCTCTGGAGACCTGCGTCGAGTCTCTGTCCAGCCTCCTCAAACATGAAGACCACCAGGTAACTGAGTCGGGTTTTACTGGTCAACTTTGACAATAGAATGAAAACATCCAGAATCAACATTTAGGTTTTTGTTCTGTGTCTGTTTGCTCCTGTAGATTTAAATCAGTTTGTCATTTCACTTTTGCCTTCATTCAACAGACTCATGTCAAGTTACTGAGATTTAGTTCTGGAAACATATTAATCATGAAAAATCTCCTTGTATATTCTAATCATTGCCTCATCCATGTTTGAGCCGTCACCTGCGATTCAGACGGTTTGATTCAGCTGCTGGTTTCACTCTAACCGACCAATCCCTGTGCTCCAGGTATCAGATGGTGCCCTGCGCTGTTTCGCCTCGTTGGCTGATAGGTTCACCCGCCGCGGCGTGGATCCCGCCCCTTTAGCCAAACATGGCCTGACAGAGGAGCTGCTGTCCCGCATGGCGGCCGCAGGTGGCACCGCGTCAGGCCCCGCCTCTTCCTGTAAGCCGGGCCGGACCTCGACAGGCGCCGCCCCCTCAGCCCCCGACTCCAAGCTGAGCAACCAGGTGTCGACCATCGTCAGCCTTCTGTCCACACTGTGCAGGGGCTCGCCACTCGTCACACACGTAGGTCCACACATCTGAAACACCAGCACAGTGAACTGGAAGTCATTAACTAATTTAAGAGATGGAAGAAACACTTTATTTCAGAGATACAGAAAGTCACCATCGTGTCGTATGTTCTCTTCCCTCCCGGGTTCAGGACCTGTTGCGTTCGGCGCTGCCTGACTCGATGGAGTCTGCTCTGGGGGGAGACGAGCGCTGCGTGCTGGATACCATGCGGCTGGTGGACCTCCTGCTTGTGCTGCTGTTCGAGGGGCGAAAGGCGCTGCCCAAGTCCACGGCCGGGTCCACGAGTCGGATCCCTGGCTTGCGACGCCTGGACAGTTCAGGAGAGAGATCGCACCGACAGCTCATTGACTGTATCCGCAGCAAGGACACCGACGCTCTGATCGACGCCATCGACACCGGAGGTAAGAGGATGGAGCCCAGTCAGAAGTTATCAAAGCCTTTCTCACAGCCAAGGTTTAGACTTGTAGGTTATCAATAACCTGTTGAAACGTCTCAGTCAGTCATGACAGGGCGGCGGGAACAGATCTGTTCTTCTTTATATCATCTCAGTTGTAACATGTCAGTGTCACATGTTTGTTTTTTACAAGTCTGATAATAAGTGACCTCTGTTGCAGCTTTTGAGGTGAACTTCATGGACGATGTTGGACAGACGCTGCTCAACTGGGCTTCGGCTTTCGGCACGCAGGAAATGGTAAAGGAATGTGAACACACACCGACAGAGACGGTAAAACGTCAGCTGAATTCTGAGTGTTTTAAGACACACTTCTGCTTTTCTCTCGGAGGAACTGTCTGGTCTCGTTCAGCCCACCACTGAAATATCTCTGTGTGCTCACTGGATGGATTTCTATTTATTGTGGTTCATTGTCTCTTGAGGATGAATTCTACTGACGTTTGTGACCCAGTGGCAAAAAGACAGAATTCCTCTAAATCCTCTCTGTGCTTCCGTAGTGTGACAGAAAGGAAAGGCTACCTGTAATTTTTTAGCACGCACAGGTTACCATGGTAACAACTTCATTTCTAAGCTTTTATGTCCTGAGTCTGAACCACAGAATTAATGTAAACTGGTGCAGCCAGTTAGCTTCACAAATTAACGTTCTGAGGATAAAATTAATGGAGACAAAAATCAGTTTTGCACAATTGTGACATCATTTCCTGTCATTTCAGTCTAACCAACCACACCTGATTTTTTTTGCTGCAGGTGGAGTTTCTATGTGAAAGGGGAGCAGACGTAAACAGAGGTCAGAGGTCATCCTCACTACATTACGCTGCCTGTTTTGGACGCCCACAAGTAGCCAAGGTAACACACACACACACACACACACACACACATACACACACACACAGAGATTGTTTACATACTGTAAACGCAGCATCCTGAGTTTGGTGATGGAGTTTTACTTTTCAGGTCACACGGAATCACCAGGAACATGCTGCGTTCTCATCAGCTTTGTATATTTAGGCATGAAACTTGGTTTGTGTTTGTGCAGACTCTGCTGCGTCATGGTGCCAACCCTGACCTGCGAGATGAGGACGGAAAGACTCCTCTGGACAAGGCCAGGGAGAGAGGACACAGTGAGGTGGTGGCTATTCTGCAGTCCCCTGGTTAGTAAACCCACAATATTACTGTTACACTTCTTCCCCACAGGACAGTCTAATGTCAGGTGTGAACTGGACACTAGTGATCTTGTTTGTGCACGTTGTCAGACATCATCAGTGATTCCTCTTTAGTTAGTTAGCTCTGGTTGGTCTGGGTTCCATACAGAACCAGTGAAGTAACCCAGAGCGTGTGTTTTCAGGAGACTGGATGTGTCCTGTGAACAAGGGTGACGACAAGAAGAAGAAAGATGTGAACAAGGAGGAGGAGGAGGGCAGCGAGCCCAAAGGAGACCCAGAGATGGCTCCGATCTACCTGAAGAGACTGCTGCCTGTTTTTGCACAAACCTTTCAGCAAACCATGCTGCCTTCTATTAGGTAAGACAAGTTCAGAAAACGTGAACTATTCCTTTTTGAATCGTTATCGGTTCGTCTGGCTCTGTCTAAACCTGGTTAATTTGACTGAGAGCAGATGGACCTGCTCCGTCTAATCTTAATTTAATTAGAGCAGATGAACTGTAGGCTTTGAGTGTTGGATGGAATGATTGAAGGAAAAGAGGAACAGAGCAAAAGAAACAATGAAAGAAAAGACGGAGATATCATGAGTTTGATCTGCGCTACACATCTGTCTGTCTAATCCAGCTTGTATTAAACTGGGCAGGTTGATTGGCGGCAGCGTCAGGACTTAACGTTATTGATTTTTTTTATTTTTTTTAATCTGTGAAGAGTTTAGAATAATGCTAATGCAGGAGAAGTACATTGATAGGGTCCATAATTCAGTTTCAGATAAGTAAATATTTACACATGTTCCTCTCCAGCTTCACCACACAAAATAAATATGTCATCAGGTCTGTCTCTCATTTTACTGAGACATCATCACTGTTGTGTTTTTTACTGCTCTGGATCTTCTGGTAAATGTTCTCCTTCTTTTCAAAAGCTCATATCCTACTGTCACGTCTAATAATGTTGCTGGTATAGAATATTTTCGGAGGAAGGAGCGTCTCTGAATGTTTTTCTAGTTTTGTGTGTGTTTTTGACTGTGTGTGTTTTTAGGAAAGCCAGTCTGGCTCTGATCAGGAAGATGGTTCACTACAGCAGTGACGTGCTGCTGAAGGAGGTGTGTGACAGTGAGACGGGACACAACCTGCCCACGGTGCTGGTGGAGATCACAGCTACCGTCCTGGACCAGGAGGTAACAGCAGTGATAATTATGTGAAAGTGAATAAAAAGATAACGAGCGAGTGAACGAGCTGAATGTTTCAATGGTGGAAATGAGTTGTTCAACTCTGCAGTCACACAATACGACTACTACCACTGCTAATAATAATAATATACTTTTTGTGATTGGGACTCGTCAACGTAAATGACATCGACTTTAAAAGTGTCACATCGTGACAGTAAGAGGGAAACAATGCTGACACCGTGTGTCTGTTTGTCAGGATGACGACGACGGCCACCTCCTGGCTCTGCAGATTATACGAGACCTGGTGGACAAAGGCGGAGACGTTTTCCTCGATCAACTGGCTCGACTCGGAGTCATCAACAAGGTGTCAACTCTGGCAGGACCGGCATCAGATGACGAGAATGAGGACGAAGCAAAGCCAGAAAAGGTGGGGGGGGGGTTTGTGTGTGTTGCTTTGAATGATGAAATGGAAAAGAGGCTTTCGATTCGTCTTTTAAACGTATTCACTGTTTGAATTTGTCATCAACACATAAATCAGACCAGGGCTCCACACTAACTGTTCAAAAACATTCTCTGCCTTTTGTGGAACGCAACAATCCACATATTAAACCTTTTCTTGACAGTTTCCATATAATTTGATTATTTTCCAATTCACAAGGTTTTGATATAATATGGATTTAATTCAGGATATTTAATTGTGCACTACCTATTTTGTTTGGCTTTGTGCATGGAAACCTCTACTTTCGTGCATTATTAATGATCTTGCCCTGAGGCCGGATGTTCCCCTTGTTTTCATAGAGAAGACTCAAGGATGTTGAAGGTCCCATTGAGATAGAATATCTCTTCTGTCAGGGAGTCCTGGTCAAGATGAGCAGCAGTGATCTCAAATTGTAATTTGATTATCTCAGTTTTTTAATATTTAGTTTATAACCAAAATAAGAAAATGAGCAGCTTCAGAGAATATGTTTGAGCTTGGAAACAGTGTCTTTGCAGTTCTCATAGTAGAGAAGGAATAAAAACATGTAAGAATATCACGAGCAGAGAAAAACAGGAAGTGTTTGTCCTGCAGGAGGAGGAGGTGCAGGAGGATGCAAGGGAGATCCAGCAGGGGAAGCCGTACCACTGGAGGGACTGGTCCATCATTAGGGGGAGGGACTGTCTCTACATTTGGTCGGACGCCGCTGCCCTTGAGCTCTCCAACGGCTCCAACGGCTGGTTCAGGTTCATCCTGGACGGAAAGCTGGCCACCATGTACTCCAGCGGGAGTCCAGAGGGGGGCTCAGACAGCTCTGGTACGAACAACACACTCGTGCCACACTCATTGATCTCTGGTCGTCTTTGTAGCCATGACTGATGCTGTTTCATCGTCCCCTCAGAGTCTCGCAGTGAGTTCCTGGAGAAGCTGCAGCGGGCGAGGAGTCAGGTGAAGCCAGTGACGGCCAGTCAGCCAATCCTGTCCAGTGTGGGCCCCACTAAGCTGACTGTGGGGAACTGGTCTCTGACCTGCCTGAAGGAAGGAGAGATCGCCATCCACAACTCAGACGGGCAGCAGGCCACCATCCTGAAGGAGGACCTGCCGGGCTTCGTCTTTGAATCCAACAGGGGGACCAAACACTCATTCACAGCAGAGACATCTCTAGGTGAGTCCCAGCGTTACCCAGCAACCATCAGACCACCGTGAACTCACAGGAGAAATTCAAGAGTTTGAATTCACACCAGCCTCTGGTTGTGATGGTGGTTCATGATGGTGGTTCATTATTAGGTCCCGTCCGTTATTTATTGCTTCACACTGAGACTGACTGATCTGAAGATATTCACCTTCTGAAATAACAACTTTACTATTGTGGAACTTTGTCATAATATTATAACATTATTCTTGAAATCTCTAGATTTAATTTGAATAGTCTGACCACAGTATGAACCCTGAGACTGACTGACAGCTTTCTATCAGCTGCAGGTGTTTCAGAACAAAGTGACTGTTGTTAACACACTGTGTGTGTCTGTGTGTGTGTAGGCTCTGAGTTTGTAACTGGCTGGACAGGGAAGCGAGGCAGGAAGCTGAAGTCGAAGCTGGAGAAGACGAAGCAGAAGGTGAAGAGCATGGCGAGGGAGCTGTACGACGACCACTTCAAAGCTGTAGAGAGCATGCCCCGAGGGGTGGTGGTCACCCTGAGGAACATCTCCACACAGCTGGAGTCCGCCTGGGAGCTGCACACCAACAGACAGGTACTGACAGAAAGGCACATACAGATGCACACACTGATACACACACACAGGTACTGACAGACACAGACAGACGGGTACTGACAGACGGTAAACAGGCTTTCTGTCCACAGTGTATTGAAGGGGAGAACACGTGGAGGGACCTGATGAAAACTGCTCTTGAAAACCTGATCGTGGTTCTGAAGGATGAAAACACGATTTCTCCATATGAGATGTGTAGCAGTGGCCTGGTCCAGGCTCTGTTCACTGTCCTCAACAACGTGAGTGGTCTCTTTAGGACCAGTGTGTCATGTCTCGTCTGGATGACATGGTAGCGTCTGTATAGATGTTCAGATGTTGTCGTTTCTTTTCCTGCAGAGTGTGGAACTGGACCTCAAACATGATTGTAAGCCTTTAATGGAGAGGATCAATGTCTTTAAGGCGGCTTTCAGCGAGAACGAAGACGATGAAAGGTAAACAACCAGTCAGCTGATGGTTGAAATAAAATCTCGAGATGAAACGATGAGTCAGGATTGAGTTAAACATCAGTAATAATGTTGGGTTGCTTTTGACCCTGCTCACCCGTCACTAAGACTTTTAGGTTGTTGTGAAGTTTGTTGTAATTTGGCGTTAAGTTCAAGTTAAATCTGTTCCAGATCAGAGTTTGACCTGTTGTTGTGTGTTTGCAGCCGACCAGCTGTTGCCTTAATCCGTAAACTAATAGCTGTCCTGGAGTCGATTGAACGTCTACCTCTGCACCTGTACGACACTCCAGGATCCTCATACAACCTGCAGGTGAGTCGCAGTGTGTCCTGGGCCTCAGGCAGAGAGGAAATGCTGTTATCAATGTCCATTTATCTGAGTCACTGATTCAGTTTTGTTCAGAGGAAGCAGGAGCTGCCAGTTGATGACGCACGTGTTTCTGACGCTCTGCATTAACTCTTGTGTGTTTTCGTTCCTCAGATCTTGACGAGGAGGTTGCGTTTCCGTCTGGAGCGAGCGCCTGGAGAGACGGCACTGATTGACCGGACGGGACGGATGTTGAAGATGGAACCGCTCGCCACTGTGGAGTCACTGGAGCAGTACCTGCTGAAGATGGCGAGGACACACACAACAACACAAATACCATGACTTCTCTTAACCCTGTCCCTCTGGTGATGTTTCTCTATTGTCGGCAGAGAGCAGCACTGATTTTTAACAGCATTGCATTTCACTGTGATTCTCACATCAATGTATTGTCAGGTCAATTTCTGGTTGTTTCATTATCATTTATTTCTGAAACAATACAACTGTTAACATGTGTTTTATTTATATATATATAATATTATATCGTGTTTATTTCCTCTTTAAATGAATCAGACATTGAACTATTTACCATTACGCTACAATATAAATCAGTATCAGTCATCAAATTTCATTTTGTCCATCTCCCTCCCATCCTGGCACTGAGCACCTTGTACAGAACAAAGTAACTGACTTGACGTCCAATCGTTCTACGCTCATGGAGAATCCAGCATGCTGTTAATTTCCTCCTCCTCTTCGTCCTCTAGGTGGCGAAGCAGTGGTACGACTTTGAGCGCTCGTCCTTCGTCTTCGTGAGGAAGCTGAGGGAAGGTCAGACCTTCACCTTCAGACACCAACACGACTTTGATGAGAACGGCATCATCTACTGGGTTGGAACCAACGCCAAGTAGGTGCAAGCCTTTTTTTAGAACCAGTTTTAAATGTAATATTTTCTAGATTAGATTTATGTCAAACCAAAGAGGCAGAGTCTCCCATCAGATTTTATCCAGCATGTGCATTTGTTTGGTTCTTTGTTTCCAGAGACAAAGACATTAAACACGATACTTTACTCATAGACCCAAAGACTTTTAACTGATTACTAACATATTTCTGTTGTGTTTGAAGTTTTTATATCATGTTAAGTAATTTTAAATTATTATTTTACTTTTTAATCTAGAGTTTATTTTCTCAGGCCCCACGACTTAGAGAGTCACAACTGGACTAGACTCTTTCTCTTAGATTTATATTACTTCATTTCCTTTGTATTCAGGACGGCATATGAGTGGGTCAACCCGGCTGCCTACGGCCTTGTGGTGGTTACATCATCAGAGGGGCGTAACCTTCCCTATGGGCGGTTGGAGGATATCCTGAGTCGGGATAGCTCCGCCCTCAACTGCCATACCAATGATGACAAAAATGCCTGGTTCACAGTCGACCTCGGACTCTGGGTCATTCCCTCAGCATACACCCTGAGACACGCCAGGTAAATAAAACAAACGTACACCCTGAGACACGACAGGTCAATAAAACAAACATACACCCTGAGACACGCCAGGTCAATAAAACAAACGTACACCCTGAGACACGCCAGGTAAATAAAACAAACGTACACCCTGAGACACGACAGGTCAATAAAACAAACGTACACCCTGAGACACGACAGGTAAATAAAACAAACGTACACCCTGAGACACGACAGGTCAATAAAACAAACATACACCCTGAGACACGCCAGGTCAATAAAACAAACGTACACCCTGAGACACGCCAGGTCAATGAAACAAACGTACACCCTGAGACACGACAGGTAAATAAAACAAACGTACACCCTGAGACACGACAGGTCAATAAAACAAACATACACCCTGAGACACGACAGGTCAATAAAACAAACATACACCCTGAGACACGCCAGGTCAATGAAACAAACGTACACCCTGAGACACGCCAGGTAAATAAAACAAACGTACACCCTGAGACACGCCAGGTCAATGAAACAAACGTACACCCTGAGACACGCCAGGTAGATAAAACGTTTAACTTTCTCCTCCTTCAGGGGTTATGGCCGCTCTGCGTTGAGGAACTGGGTGTTTCAGGTGTCGAAGGACGGTCAGAACTGGACAACGCTCTACACTCATGTAGATGACTGCAGCCTCAACGAACCCGGGTACGACTCCTTGTTTCAGTGAATGAATCCCATGTTTGTTTTATTGTTGCAGAGATGTGACAAAGCACTAGGAGGCGATGTGGACCAATTTTCACACAGCTCATATTTACAGAAAATGTGTTCTGACTCGAAGGCAATACACAACCCAGAGATTATCTGCATCCGTTGATTGGTGATGTATTTCTACAGGTCGACGGCCACGTGGCCTCTGGACCCATCCAAAGAGGAGAAGCAGGGCTGGAGACACATCAGGATCAAACAAATGGGGAAGAACGCCAGCGGTCAGACTCACTACCTGTCCCTGTCTGGACTCGAGCTGTACGGCACCGTCACCGCTGTCTGTGAGGACCAGCTCGGTAAAGACAACCCCATCATCAGTTTCACGTTTAGTATGGGTCACGTGATATTTATCACTGCTGCTCTAAATACCCACTAGAACCACACGAGTTAACTAACCAGTGAAAGTAGTCAACAAATGCACTACTTCAGTGTCACCGAGCTGGTTTCATTTATTTCTC
Source organism: Paralichthys olivaceus (assembly GCF_024713975.1). NCBI lineage: Eukaryota > Metazoa > Chordata > Actinopteri > Pleuronectiformes > Paralichthyidae > Paralichthys > Paralichthys olivaceus. The sequence goes on from NC_091104.1 coordinate 3,260,191, forward strand.
TCTCTGTGTATCTGTCAGGTAAAGCTGTGAAGGAAGCGGAGGCCAACCTTCGTCGCCAGCGGCGACTCTTCCGCTCCCAGGTCATGAAGTACATTGTTCCTGGGGCGCGGGTCGTCCGCGGAATTGACTGGAAGTGGCGAGACCAGGATGGGAACCCAGCTGGAGAGGGCACTGTCACTGGAGAGGCTCACAACGGTAAGACGGTTTCCTTAAAATAAGAAATGTGTTGATTGATGTTTCAGCTCCAGGCGACCGAGGACTCGCAGAGAAGCAGCAGGTTTAACTTGTATTTTAAAGTGTGATTATATTCCATTGATTTGTCGTCTTAAGGTTTCCATGCTTCTGTTCAGAGGCAGATATTTTTGCCAGCACACTGAATTTGTAAACCTGTCTTTGTATTTTCATAAAGTTCAGATTTTTGTGTCTAAGAACCGCAGCTTTTAAAATGTAAACTCTGAGTCACTGCGTCAAAGACTGAGGAGACGAGCATGAGCCCAGATCCATGACCAGACTAGACGGGAGGTAAAGGGGTCGGTTTATTTTAACGACCTCTGTTCACACTAGTGTTTTTGTTCCGTATCAGAAACAGTATCTGACTTTTCATGTACACTGGTCATGTGATGTAAACAGGAAGTAGGTTGTAGTGTTTCCACATTAATCATGTGGACTGTGACGGCTCACCATACTCTAATTTCATTTTACTCTTCACATAACAACAAAAGAGATGTCTTGGTGTTTTGTTCTGTTTCTGCATTGTATCACTGTGTGCAGTGATACTCAGTGTGTTCCTGCTCGTGCACTATCGTCCATAAAGCGTCTACACAGACAGTCTGACCTCATAGTTTCAGCTGCAGTTATACACGTATCTGCAAGTAACGTGAGAGCGTTCAGGTCTACCACTGCGACCGCCATAGATTGAATGAATTCTGTGGGAGACGATGGATTGTCTTCTCTGCAGTTGGTTGCTTAGTTACAGAAAATACTACGAACGGGGACGAGCGATGGTGAAAAGTGAGATGAGTGATGGGAGGTGGAGTGAGTGGTTTGTAGCTACAGATCCAGACGAGCAGCTGTTGTTACCATGTCAACCAGTAACACTGAGTATTATTACGCTGTCTCCACACACGGATCCCAACAGGTCACATGGACAGTTCACGTTAACGATCAGGTCTGACAGGAAGTGATGATCGATAATCCTCCTCCTCCTCCTCTACTCTTCATCTTTATCTCCTCCTGTTCCGTCTCCTCTCCGACTTTCCTCCTCCACTCCTCTTTATCTCTTATTCATCTTCATCTTAAGCTCCTCTTCATCTTAGTTTTCTCCTCTTCATCTCCTCCCCCTCTCTTTTTCTCCTCCTCTCTATGTTTGTGTTCAGATGTGATGTCACTGAGCGGAACAGCAGCTCCGTTGATTTATAATTTTTATGAATCATAATCAGGGATGATCGTTGTTGATTCTCACTTTTGATTTATTTATGTTGTTGCTTTGATCGTTTTGTGTTTTGCAGGAATATTTTCTACTTTTGTCATTTTCTGTGACTGTTCATAATTTTCTCTCTCATCGCTCCACCTGGACAGAAATCTGCACAAGTAGAAATTTAAAATGTTGAACGTTGCTTTTTAAAGTCACAGTGAAAGAGCAAAACAACAAAGATAGATATCTATACATGGATTTACATGTATTAGATATATAATAATTTTTTTATATATACATACACCTATATATAATTAATAAAGATTTAAACCAGTTAATTCTCCCATAACCTCTAGCATTAGATTCATATTATTAATAAAAGATAATAATAATAATAGATTAATATTCGCTGTATTTTAACATTTGGTCAAATTTAAAAATGAGGCCTTTACTTTTCATCGGGACTTTAAATGAACGTTTCATACAAACCGTCTTGCTGTGATCTGGTCCAGTGTGGAGCTGCTCTGACTGTAAGCTGCTTCTCTGAGTCTACTTCCCTCTACCACTCAGTCTCTCTCTCTCTTTCTCTCTCTGATTCTCTCTCTCTCTCTCTCTGTCCGTCTCTCTCTCTGCCGGGTCTCTGACATCCATCCGTCCGTCTCCCTCCTATCTCTCTGTCCATCCAGGCTGGATTGATGTAACCTGGGATGCTGGCGGCTCTAACTCTTACCGTATGGGCGCTGAAGGGAAGTTTGACCTCAAGCTTGCTCCAGGGTACGACCCTGAGTCGGCTGCCACAGCGCCGTCACCCAAACCTGTCTCATCCACTGTTTCAGGCCCCGCCTCCTCCACGGTGGGACCCTCTGTGACGCCGGCAGCCATCGGCGGCACGACTACCACCACCTCCTCCTCATCGTCTTCCTCGCACCAGCAGTTGTGGAGCAGCCTGGTGAAAAATAACTGTCCCGATAAGGGCGGGGCCACGTCGCTCGGCGGGGCCAGCTCCTCCAGCAGGAAGGGCAGCAGCAGTTCCGTCTGCAGCGTCGCCTCCTCCTCTGACATCAGCCTGAGTTCTTCGGCTGGGCTACCGGGTGTGGGGGGTCTGCGGCTAGAGAGGAGGGCTGAAGGGCTGCTGCTCGACCAGGGCTCCGGAGCGGGTGGATTAACGGGAGGCGGGATCGGTTCCGACGGACAACAGCAGGAGCCGATTGTCGTACTGTCGTCTGCGGTGGAGGGCGGATCCGGCTCAGCGTCCAGTTCTGGCACGCTCACTGCTGACACGCCCGCCCCTGGAGACGAAGCCAGAAATAAGGACTCCTCCACGGCTACCACTGACCCAGCAGCAGCCATCTCCATGGGGCTGGTGAGCGTGAGCTCCCCTGACGTCAGCTCAGTGTCGGAGTCTTCCAGCAAGGACGCACCTTCCCAGAGGCCTCTGTGCTCAGCAGCTAACGCCCGGCTGTCGGTCAGCTCGCTGCTGGCCGCCGGCGCTCCCATGAGCTCCAGCGCCAGCGTTCCCAACCTGTCGTCCCGTGAGGCCAGCTTGATGGAGTCCTTTGTCCGCCGCGCACCCAACATGTCGCGCACTAACGCCACCAACAACATGAACCTGAGCCGCAGCAGCAGCGACAACAACACCAACACGCTGGGCAGGAACGTCATGAGTACAGCCAGTGAGTACTCCATCATTACTGCACTCATACCACATGGAAACTACAGTATTACTACATTAACCCATTCAGACCTAAGGTGCTGAATTAAAAACCTCAATGTTGTTTCTGACAGAATTACCAACATTTACAAAAACTTTCTCGGCCTCTGAAGCAGATAGACATGATTTAGTTTTCACTAAACTTTGGACATTTGAGAACGTGTCTCTCTTGACTGTCCTGTAAGTTATAGTGTTTTTAAAGGGTTTAACCTGAGCCCAGTCAAACCTAGTAATCATCACTCCAAGAGTTAGTCACAAACCGTTGTTAAAGAACTGGTATTGGAACATCTTTGAAGAAGCTGATCTCTGCATTCAGCTCCTTCTCAGGCTAAACAACTCAGACACTCAGATCCAGTGCAGGTGTCCTGGTCTGTGTCCTGCAGCCAATCAGCAGCTGACTGGATCTTAACGAGCTCCCCCTGCTTCCTCTGGTTTCTGACCGACTAACTGCCCTTTGTTTGTTTGCAGCTTCTCCTCTCATGGGCGCTCAGAGCTTTCCTAACCTCACCACCACTGGCACCACCTCCACTGTTACCATGTCAACCTCCATAGTAACCAGCAGCAATAACGTAGCCACGGCCACCACGGGTTTGTCGGTGGGCCAGTTGCTAAGCAACACCCTAACGACCAGCCTCACGTCCACGTCCAGCGAGAGCGACACAGGCCAGGAGGCTGAGTTCTCTCTCTATGGTTGGTGAACACACACTCTCACTCACTCTCACGCACACACCCACGCCCCTCCTGCTTCAGCTGACCTTCTAACTCAGAGAGCAGTCTAACAAACTAAACATGTCCATGTCTCCATCAGAGTTTTGGTCCCAGTGTCAAAACATACATGAAACTCAACTTCAGCTCTTCTGTAAAATATGAACCTTCCAAAGTCGTGTTGGCAGAACGCTGCAGCTGACGATTCACATTGTTTAAAGTTAATTAAATTAATCTGTCTGCTCAGTTCAGATCTCCACAGCTTCTTGTTGTTGAAATTATTTAGAATTCATATGAAATAAAATAAAAAACGCAGACATCCATTTTCTTTGTTTCTATATTTGGAATGGGTGACGGTTAAACCTGAATGATTTCATCCACATAAGTTCTCATCCAATGTCCTGCAGACTTCTTGGACAGCTGTCGTGCCAACACGTTATTGGCTGAGCTGGATGACGAGGAGGACCTCCCCGAGCCCGACGACGACGATGACGAGAACGAAGACGACAATCAGGAGGACCAGGAGTACGAGGAGGTCCTGGTAAAGACACTTGTTGTATTATGGGTTTTACATTAACATTAATGGGAGTAAGAATCAGTTGGATGAGTGTGTCACTGCCATCCTGCAGGAGGAGGAGGAGTACGAAACCAAAGGAGGTCGCAGGAGGACGTGGGATGACGACTTCGTCCTTAAGAGACAGTTCTCTGCTCTGGTTCCTGCCTTCGACCCCCGACCAGGAAGAACAAACGTCCAGCAGACCACCGACCTGGAGATCCCCCCGCCCGGTAACACACACACACACACACAATTGTACAATGAGAAAACTCAGTGTTGATTCAAATAAAAACATTAGTTTGAACCTTTCTTCTGTCGATGAACTGGAAAGAAACGCTCAACATTACTGTGAAATGAACGAGGTTCAGTCATCTACATTGTTTTGTTTAGTTAAAAGTATTTTCCTTTCATTAATTCAAAGAGCAAAACTTTTCAGGTGCTGAACTTTACTCTCATCTCTTTCTCTCTGCTTCAGGAACTCCTCGTTCGGAGGTTCAGGAGGAGGTGGAGTGCGCTCCGTCTCCTCACCTCGCCCTCACCCTCAAGGTAAGGCAGTCAACACCCAGTGACTCATTTCAGACCCTGAAGGGTTGAAAGGTTTTTAAAGAAGACGAATCAACTGTCAACTATCTGCAGATTTACTCGACCTTTCACAAGTTGCTTATGATGTCACAGACACCAAGCTGTGATTGGTTGCCGTGTTGTCATGACAGAATTCCTGACTGTTTTCACTCTGACATGACGACGACCTCCTCAGACATTAACACAGCGTGGTCCGAAGCCGTTGGTCTGATTCCCCTCTTGTAACGTAGCCATAGAGGCGTTAGGAGCTTCTTTGTGGTCCCCTCCAGTTTTGTAACGTTGACCTGTTTTAACATTCACCTCTGACCTCATCACTGACGGGATTCAAACAAATGACATAATCCAGGAGGGCGTGGCCTCAATGCGGGCGTTATTTTTTACTGGTCTCATGAAGCACGTGTGTTCAGGTGGCCGGGCTGGGTACCACCAGGGAGGTGGAGCTTCCTCTGTCCAACTACAAGTCGACCATCTTCTACTACGTCCAGCGACTGCTGCAGCTCTCCTGCAACGGAGCCGTGAAGACGGACAAACTGCGACGCATCTGGGAGCCGACGTACACGTAAGAGGCGGCGACGCAAACTGAGATTCACCCGCTTCTCAGATGTTTGAGGTTTTACTGTGGCTGTGTTTGTCCTGCAGGATAATGTACAGAGAGCTGAAGGACTCCGATAAAGAGAAGGAGAGCGGAAAGATGGTGACTCACACGTTACAACACACACACACACACACACACACACACACACACACACACACTGTTGATAGTGTTTATATACGACACTGAACTGAGGACTCATCTTTCATCACACACCCGACCTCTGACCTCTGACCCGTTTCCCTCCTCCAGGACTTCTGTGAGCACAGTGTCGGGGGTCGTTCTGGCGGTCTGAGCCCGATTTCAGTTTCAGCCAATCAGAGCAGTGAGATCCTGGGTGTGGCCAGGGAGGCGGCGCAGGCGAAGGCAGGCTGCAGCCAGAACGCCTGCGGGGTGGAGGACGTCCTGCAACTGCTGCGGATCCTCTACATCATTGGAGGAGACTCCACCCCCAACCCACGCACGCTGCAGGAGGGTAGGAACACACACGACTGTTGTTTCTGAATCACGTCCTGACGTTCCTCTGTGCCGTTTGTGATTTCTAATTTTTTTATTTCAGATTTCGACGAGCTGCAGTTCAACGCGTCTCCAGAGGAGTTCACCAGCAAGAAGATCACAACCAAGATCCTGCAGCAGATCGAGGTGAGTCAGCGATGGAGCTGCAGGAGATCTTCTGTGGTGACTGTGGTTTGGGCAGCAGCAGCTCAGTCCACAGAGATTTGGGTCTCTCCATATTAACATGTCTATGAGCCCTGTGTGTGTGTGTGTGTGGGGGATTGTGGGTTAAAAACTGCATGTGTAAAAATGAGTGTAAAAGAATTTCTCTCTCTCTCTCTCTCTTTTCTTTGGTCCCAGGAGCCTCTGGCTCTGGCCAGCGGAGCGTTACCCGACTGGTGTGAACAGCTCACCTCCAAGTGTCCTTTCCTCATCCCCTTCGAAACCCGACAGCTCTACTTCACCTGCACCGCCTTCGGAGCGTCCAGGTGAGCCTGAGGGACAGGTCCTCCCTTGACCCCTCCCTCTCACCCACAGTGAGCCGCGCTGAACGTAACGCAGACGTTTGGAATTAGTCTAAACTCTCGATGAGTTCAGTTAAACCAGGAGACGTTTGGAAACAAGTTCATCAACAAACATTAGTTTTCATATTTGAGATGCGCTCCGTCAGGACGTCGCAGGTTTTCAGTTTATCAGAAAATAATCTTTTTAGCCTCATTCACTCTGTTTCATTTCATCCTATTTGTTGTGGTGTTTTTTCATTTCTGTTTGTTTCATCATAATATTTCTATTCATTAATATTTCCTCCTCCGTGCGTCTGCAGGGCGATCGTGTGGCTGCAAAACCGACGGGAGGCGACCATGGAGCGCTCTCGGCCGTCCACGACAGTGCGGCGGGACGATCCTGGAGAGTTCAGGGTGGGTCGCCTCAAACACGAGCGAGTGAAAGTCCCCCGTGGGGACGCCATGATGGAGTGGGCGGAGTCTGTCATGCAGATCCATGCTGACCGGAAGTCCGTGCTGGAGGTGAGAGATTCTTCCACATGAATTACTACTGAGAGAGACGTGTAGAAATGAACATGGAATAATCAGCTGCGTCCACACGTGTGTGTCTCTGTCTGTCCAGGTGGAGTTTCAGGGGGAGGAGGGAACAGGCCTCGGTCCGACTCTGGAGTTTTACGCTCTGGTGGCTGCAGAGTTTCAGAGAACGTCTCTGGGAATCTGGTTGTGTGACGACGACTTCCCCGACGACGAGTCACGACAGGTCAGACTCACGTGAACTGATTTGGGAGGTCAAAGGTCAAAGTGGCGTCAGGGCTGTAACTCTAGTTTGTTTTTATAATTAACATTTTAAAACGTATGTTTTCTACTTGACTCGTTGGTCGATTGTGACGCACTCGCCTGAATGAAAGGTAAATAATGTTTGACTGACACCGTTGACGAGCAGCTTTGTAGTTCAGGTTTCAGGCCCACGTGAGGTTCAGTGAAGTAAAGAAAACAGATCCTGGGTCTGTTTGTCCTCAGGTGTTTGAAACACAGTGGACTGAAGGTGCTGCTGTGTTGGTTTCAGGTGGACCTGGGCGGGGGTCTGAAGCCTCCTGGTTTCTACGTGCAGCGCTCCTGCGGTCTGTTCGCTGCCCCGTTCCCTCAGGACAGCGAAGAGCTGGAGCGCATCACCAAGCTGTTCCACTTCCTGGGCGTCTTCCTGGCCAAGTGTATCCAGGACAACCGGCTGGTGGACCTGCCCGTGTCCCAGCCGTTCTTCAAGCTGCTCTGCATGGGAGACATCAAGTCCAACATGAGCAAGCTGCTGTACCAGTCCCGCAGCTCGCCGCATGGTCACGACCCCGACCGGCCCTACCTGCATCCCTTCCTGCTGCTGTCTGAGGTGCAGTCGGAGGCGTCCACCGAGGAGAGCCAGGAGACGTATTCTGTGGGCAGCTTCGACGAGGACTCCAAGTCCGAGTTCATCATGGACCCACCCAAACCCAAACCACCGGCCTGGTACCACGGCATCCTGACCTGGGACGACTTCCAGCTGGTCAACCCGCACAGGTCAGAACGCTCTCCTCCTCTTTCTCTTTGTTTCTTTGCTCTTTTCTTTCCTTTCGTTTTTTTTAAAGTAAGAAATAAGTGAAGGAGGAAATGAAGAGGGAGGGAAATGACAAAGATGAGGAAAGAAGGGGAAGTAGAGGAAGTGGAAGAAAAGAAAGATGAGCTCTTCAGTTTCCTCCACCTGCTTCAAACAGAGTTTGAATCTGAAGCGTCTCCGTCGACCTGCAGCGGCTGAGAACACGTTTCATCTGTTCTGCTTTTGTTCCACAGAGCCAGTTTCTTGAAGGAGGTGAAGGAGCTGGCGGTGAAGAGGAGGCAGATCCTGGCGAGTAAGAGTTTGTCTGAGGACGAGAAGAACACCAGACTGCAGGACCTGATGCTGAGGAACCCGCTCGGCTCCGGACCCCCCCTCAGCATCGAGGACCTCGGGTAAGACACACAGAAAATACATCTTTAATAAAAACTTCCGATCGTGAAAATGTGTGACGGAGAAGATGAAGGTGTGTTTATGTGAAGCTGGACGGCAGTAAATTAAATCTCTCTCTCTCTACCTCTCTCCCTCCCTCTCTCCCTCCCTCCCTCCCTCCCTCCAGGTTAAACTTCCAGTTCTGTCCGTCCTCAAAGGTTCACGGTTTCTCTGCAGTGGATCTCAAAACCAACGGAGACGATGAGGTAAAGACGAGCGACTTGACGCTGATGCGCAGGAGGTGTCACATGTTCTGGGAGTTAACACTGTGTGTGTGTGTGTGTGTGTGTGTGTGTGTGTGTGTGTGTGTGTTCAGATGGTGACCATGGAGAACGCTGAGGAGTACGTGGAGCTGATGTTTGATTTCTGTATGCACACTGGTATCCAGAAACAAATGGAGGCGTTCAGAGGTAAAAACACTCGTCACACAACTTGTTTTCTGTAGAAAAGACATGAGAGTCAAAGTCAAACGTCTCCTCCTCGTCTCCTGTGTCCTCTCCTCCTCTCCTGTGTCCTCTCCACTCCTCCTCTCCTCTCCTCCTCAGAGGGTTTTAACCGAGTCTTTCCAATGGAGAAGTTGAGCTCTTTCAGCCATAAGGAGGTCCAGATGATCCTCTGTGGTAACCAATCACCTTCCTGGACTGCTGATGACATCATCAACTACACTGAACCAAAGCTGGGTTACACCAGAGACAGGTACACACACAGACACACACACAGACAGACACACACAGACAGACACACAGACACACACCTGAACATTGTCCTGCCCCCCCCCAGTCCTGGCTTCCTGCGGTTCGTCAGAGTTTTGTGTGGGATGTCGTCGGATGAGAGAAAAGCCTTCCTTCAGTTCACCACCGGCTGCTCCACGCTGCCCCCCGGTGGCCTCGCCAACCTGCACCCCCGCCTCACCATCGTCAGAAAGGTAAAATCTTTCTTCCACAAACAGACCGTCTAACACGCACACACACACACACACACACACACACACACACACACACACACACACACACACACACACACACACACACACACACACACACACAGAGGTGAAATGAAAACTCTAAGACCTCAACGTGTTTCCTGAAGATAAGAGACATGAAATAAATTCAATATTTGGCTTTTATAGTGAAGGATCTTTCTCACACACACATCAGGTGTAAATGAGTTAGATTCAAAGTGTTTATCTAGTGAACATTACAAACCTCTTTTATCTGATGTAATATTCTAACTTGTGTCACGTGACTATTTTGGTCCAATCATGACGGAGTAAACATTTGCTCGACTGACGTATGAAGCTGAGCTGTCACACATTTAATAAAAAAAGTTCTAATGACTGAATCAAGCTTTCGAGGTCCGAGCGACCCGATTCAAACTGATGACAGATGTCAATCAACAGTGGTTGTGTGTCCCCCCCCCCCCCCCCAGGTGGATGCCACAGACTCCAGTTACCCATCAGTCAACACGTGTGTCCACTACCTGAAGCTTCCTGAATATTCCTCGGAGGACATCATGAGGGAGCGTCTGTTAGCCGCCACCATGGAGAAAGGCTTCCACCTCAACTGAGCGCCACACTGAGCATGCTCCTCTCGTCTGTCGCCGCCCGCTGCGTGATTGACAGATCAGCCAGCTGATCCGAGCCAGCCTGACCGCTGGAGGAGGAGGGGGGGGGGTCTCATGCAGATTGAAATGAAGCTGCCTCCTCACATCCTCAACACCTCCTTCAACTTCATCCGCAGCAGCACCCTCCTCCTCCTCACCCCTGAGCTGCTGTGTGTGTGTGTGTGTGTGTGTGTGTGTGTGTGTGCTGAGCCTCCTCCTCCTCCTGGTTTGACTCGTAGCTTCTGTTTTCAGTTCCTCCTCCTCCAAACAATCATCGCCCCCATTTTTGTTTTTATTTTTTTGTTCTATTGCTTTTTTGTTTTCTCTCTGTGTGTGTGTGTGTGTGTGTGTGTGTGACAGTTTCCGGGTTGTCTCTGACCGGCTGTAGGGGTCAGAGTGCATTTGGTGTTTTCTTTTATGATGAAGCTGTAGAGACAGAAACACTGGTCGTGTGCGAGGCACATGGAAAGAGAAGAAGACGTGTCAGCTCTGCTCTCCTGTATTTTCTTTGTATATTATAAACATTTATTTAACTCAAGTTGCAGTTTGAGGTAAACAGATATTTTCAAATGTGTATGCTCCAAAAAAATAATCATTAAAATGTTTGCAAAGTATGAAGTAAAGATGGAGTCCTGTCGTCATCGTGTTTCCACCTCAGATCTCACCGTGAACTCAACATGTGAAACTCAAGCTGAGACTTTGTCCTCAACTTAGACCCCGCCCCCCTCAAATTCTGTCTGACATCGAAGTCGCTCGGGACTCGTCCCTCTGGGGCCCCCGAAGTCCCCTGAGACAAACCTGGAGTCATGGACAGAATCTGTCACAAGCTGCTCACACATCTGTTAAATATCGTCCGTCACGTGTTAGAAACCTCAGACACGCTCACTGAGAAGGTTCCAGATGTTTCACGAGAGGCTGCAGGAGAAGATCCAGAGACACTGACTCAGACGTGTGTCCTCACATACACAACATGCAGAACATGTGAGGAACATGTGAGGAACACGTCACAGGTTCAGTTCAGGTCTTCAAGCAGCTACAGTCATAGCGCCATCTATTGGTCACACATGTTTGAACTGATTAATCCTCAGATCACGATCCGGCCGCTCAGGCTCATGTCAGAGTCTGGTTGATTTATTGGCAAAAGATCAGCACATTTTTAATTCAGTGAATCGTCGCAGGTTCGATTCCCTGTAGTTCACTCTGTTCGTCAGCGGAGTCCTGTGATCTCCTGACGTTGGACTGGAGAGAAGTTCTTGATATGGTGACGGACGAAACGACTAGAACATAGACTAAATAAAGATGGACGACACTGTTCCCACAGAGTGAAGTCAAATCATCTGGATCGCCCCCTGGTGGCTGGCTGCAGTACAGGTCATAAACTGCACCTCCATGTTAGCAGATGGGACATGGACCAAACTATAAACTCAAAGTAGACGTTAAATAAATGTCTTTGTTTGGTTTTGTTGAGTCACAGACTGACATGGAAGCGTTTGTATCAGATATTTGAACTTCTCAGGAAGTGGAAACGCATCGTCCATCTTATTTAAGGTCTGTGGTGTGGAGTCTCAGCTGTCGGCCATCTTGTCCAGGGCGGTGAGCGGCGCCAGGATTCGGCTCTTGTTGGTCTCCACGATGTGTCCGTTCTGGATCATCTCGTCCAGGATGACGTGGACTCGGTCCAGGTTGAACATGATCTGGTGACAAGTCAGAGTCAAGGAAACAAACAAAGTGGCGTTCACTGACATCACGTAGTGTTGAGCTTTAACGTGCGAGTCAGGTTGAAGGATACGTCCAGTTCACTCTGCAGGGAAGCAAACACAAATACACAACTGGTGATCACACTGAACACATCACATCAACCTCGCTGCAACAGCAGTGTGTCTTTAGTCATGTGTGTGAACTCACCACTCGACTGAAGTATTTATCCAGAACCTCCACAAAGTTATGAACCAGCTCGAAGACGGAAAGCTCGTTCTGTGGGAGACGGCCATAAAAACCAGCTTTGATCTTTTCTAATTGATTATATTTGAAATTTAATTTAAAATAACTTCAGAAAAAGTCAACAAATATAAACTTCAGATCGTAGATGTCGTGGCTTCACTTTTGGGAGCTGTCATGTCGTCCATCTTGGTCCAGTCTGTGGTGTGACACGTCAAACTAACCCGGAGCAGGACTCACCTCTGCGTCTGTGACTGCGACCACGATGTACAGAGCAGCGTACTGACGGTACACCAGCTTAAAGTCTTTGTACTCCACAAACGAACACTGGGGAAACACAGGAGCTCAGCTGAGTGACGAGGGAACACGTCAGCAGACTTCATGCAAACCGTGAGTACTTCAGGTACCTGCTCCTTCCTGCGGCTCAGGCAGCAGCGGACCACGTCGGCCTCCAGCGCCGCCCTCCTGCTCAGCTCCACGGGCTGGTAGTACCGGGACAGTCTGGTCTGACCCTGCCGGTTCACCATCAGCACAAACTTGATCATCGTCTGGAACAGACGTTCAAGGGTTAAAGGTCATCAGTCACTTCAGAGCATCAACACAAATAAACAAATAAACAACAGAAACAAGACACGTCATCCACACGCAGTGAGCTGTGGACATGACGTCACATCAAAGGGAAATAAGTGACTCAGAATAAAAGATGAGTGAGTTTGAACTTTGACCTTTCACGCGCTCACCTGCTGTTTGATGCTGGTGCTGCCTGGACAGTTGTGATGACGTCACCTTAAAGGAACAGTGTCACGTTTGTGGAAAAGCTGTTCGTGTTTCCAAACGTGACTGAAGAGCGAAGAGTCAAACCTGGTTCACTGAGTTACTTTAGATTGTCGAGGTCAATGAGTAGGAATATATTGTCTCCATCGGCTAATGTGACATTTGTATATTCACCTTAATATATTTACAGTTGTATTCACAGGTTTCAGGGATTTTCACATCAACACGTAAATAAAGTGGATTTACCGGAAGCGTGTGTGTTGACAGCGGCGATATGAGACCCGTGAGTCGGGCTGAAAACCACCGCAGGCTAACGGGATCCAGGCTAAGCTAACGGGATCCAGGCTAAGCTAACGGGATCCAGGCTAAGCTAACGGGATCCAAGCTAAGCTAAAGGGGTCCAGGCTAAGCTAACGGGATCCAAGCTAAGCTAACGGGATCCAAGCTAAGCTAACGGGGTCCAGGCTAACGGCTGTTAGCTCGTTTCATTCACGACCTGAACGTGAAACAAACGGGGCATTTCCGTTTCCGGTGAAAACAACAAGCTAACCTGTTAGCATTCAACGCTCAGTTGCCGTCCAGCAGTGGTGCGTTTACTGACACCATCACAAATGGTAAATAAGAGTGTTTGGAGTTCAGGCCTGGTCTCAAGCTGCTGCTCTAAATGTATTAGAAGTAAAGAAGACACATAACAAACCTCTGTACAGTGACTGAAACCATTTGAACATTAATCACAGTAAATGGCTAATATAGAGATAACTTCCGGAACATAGATATCACAGAGTGGTTTGAAGGTCATTAGGAGAGTTTACATTCTACCAGACAATTTAAAATGATTCCTGGTGTCGGTTTAGATTCTAGATGTGAAAGGTTCATTGTGAGATTCGGTGAAGAACCTCCTCCAGGAGCCGGTGGATAAAGACCCTGCTGCTGATCTCATTCTCTACAAAATGACTGAGTTTCAAGTTCTTGATCAATAATGGAAACATCATTATAAACGTTATATTCCATTTCTGCCAATATTGAGTGTAATCTGTGCTCAGCTTGTTTCAGCTTGTAGTTTCTGTCACTGTGTTGAGCTCTCTCGGCCTCCGTAGATTCTCGTTCACAATAAAGCTGATTCTACAGCCACTCAGTGGGTTCGGGATCAGAGCTGCGATTTCCTACGGTTTCTCGGTTCGTGAATGTTACATCATGTCGGTGAATGACGGGGAGAAACCTGGAGGATGTCCCGTCATGCACCGCGGCCTTGGGAGGGAGGGAGGGAGAGAGAGAGAGAGAGAGAGGGAGAGAGAGAGAGAGAGAGAGAGAGAGGGAGAGAGAGAGAGAGAGAGAGGGAGGGAGGGAGGGAGAGAGAGAGAGAGAGAGAGAGGGGGGAGAGAGAGAGAGTGGGAGAGAGAGAGAGAGAGAGGGGGGGGGAGAGAGAGAGAGACAGGGAGAGAGAGGGAGGGAGAGAGAGAGAGCAGTAATGGCGGCCGGGTAGACACTCGCTCTCTCACTCACTCACCGACACCTCGTCCAGAAGCAGCCGCTCTCCCCGCAGCCCTCCGGGGGCAGCTTCCCTCACAAACCGCGGCGGAGCCTCAGAACCGGAGCGGACTCGCGGGCTTCAGCTGGAAGCGGAATCCGTCCTTGGACCTCTGCTGCCCGGGACTTTCCTTCTCATTCTCCCCGAGAGAGAGGGAGGAAAACATGGATGAGCACCCCGGCGGAGGAGGAGGGGTCGGAGCGGGCGCTCTGAGGCAGCCTCCACCGCCGCAGCAGCAGCTGCAGCCGGGAGGCACCGGCAGCGCCAACCCGTCGATCGGAGGCGGAGGAGTCATGGTGCCGCACCAGCCAGACGAGCTGCCCCGGCCCCAGCAGCAGTACACCATCCCCGGCATCCTGCACTACATCCAGCACGAGTGGGCCCGGTTCGAGATGGAGAGAGCGCACTGGGAGGTGGAGAGGGCCGAGCTCCAGGTTAGCACACTCCGCTAGCTTAGCGCTAACGCCGAGCGAGTTCACAACAACAGCCCGGGCCGGTGCTCGGTCAGCGGGTCACCGGGACTCGGACCGACGGTGCGAACTGTCACCTGGTTCATTTCTCTGCGGACGTTCACACTCAGTCTGAACCGCTGAGCGAGCTAAAGCTAGCGGGTTACCGTTAGCTCCACTGGAGCTAGCCGCTAGCTTTAGCTCCGTGTCTCCGTGTTTCCTCCTCGAACATCGGGGCTCCGGAGCAGCAGTGGAGGAGCTGAGCTCCAGTCAGCTGGAAGAACAGCCCCTCCACTCTAACTCAGGGAGGAATGGTAGTTTGATACTTTAGAATACTGCAATACCAACAAGAGACAAGTAAAAGTACATTGACAGGAACATGGGCTCCAGTGCAGAGACAGAGTCTCATGTCCAGCTGTTAGTTCTCAGTATTATTAATATTATTAATATTAATATGTGGTTCAACATGAGTCTGGTGATGAGCATAAAGAAACCACATGTTATTTAAAGTTATTCATATTCACTTAATTCCACCGTCATCAATGGTGAGATGTTGCTTTCACAAGTCTTAATGTTTGAAGGAAACCTTGAAGAAAACATTCCATCTCAATAACAGGAAGCATAAATAATGTGGTGGAGAAAGTTTTCAGGTCCTTTTACCAAATTACCAATATCACATTAAAGATCCTGCCCTGACTCATTACTTCAGTGATCGATGAATACGTCTGGTTCCAGTCGACAGAACAAGGTTCAGAACCTGGATTCTGCTTCAACACGAGTTAAACCTCAGGACAGACTGACTTCAGTGATGAAGTCAAACATTTATAACTTTGTTATAACGCCCCTGCAGCTGTGTGTGTGTGTGTGTGTGTGTGTGTGTGCGCTCTGACTTGTCGAGCTGGGACGCTGGATGCCTTCAGCATGACTCCGTCAGAGCTCCTGATAAGAAAGGAACATACGAGCGAATGTGTCGACATTCCTGTGAACGTTCGCTGCTTTAAAGTCAACGTGTGGAAGAAGGTTTGAACCAACGTTCACTCGGCTGAATGGAAAAACATTCAGTCTCTTGAGTCCAGTGTTCCGTCTTTAGTTTGGTTGCTTCGTCCGAGAGACTCAGACCCGGAGAAGATCATCAAATTCTCTCATTTGACAATTTAAGACCAGAGAATATTTGACTTATTGGCTTGTGAAACACCAGAAGTTGTACATTGACATCAGTTCCTCAGATTTTCTGTTTTTCTCGTAGTATTGTCAAACATTAAACCCGTCACAGAGCTCCTGTTCTTCAGCTCATCAACCTGGTCAGTGGCTGTGTGTCCGTGACGTTAAGGAGACGGACCGTCCCTGCGATAGCTTCACATCGTTGTTGTCTTCCTGATGCGTCTCCGCTGCCGAGTCAGACGTCCTGAGAAACACAGAAGTCAATATATTGCTGATCCATCACATTGATGTTTGCTTCTTTAATGGATTTTTTCAGTCCAACGTTTGTAATGTGAGCAAATGATTTTAAAAAATCAGAACCGCTTCTTGTGGACACGAGTCCAGCACAACTCCTTTAAACATCACAGTCACTCAGCAGTAAATCACAAACACCCGCCATGATGACTCAGTGTTGTTGGAAAATCCTGCGTTAAACCACACAGACACTTTTTAATCTGTTGTTGGTCTGATTTATGAAATCTGCACAAATACTGGCTGAGGGTTCCTCCCTTCAGTTTCTGTTTGGACTAAAAACAAATTGTGAAAACAGCCACAGGTAAAATCACAGGAGATTCTTTGTTGACACGGAATCACTTCACTGGGAGGTGGTGAATGTTCAGTTGTTGTGACGTGTAACTGTGAAGTGTGTTTGGATGCTCCCTGTCTGTTCGGAGCTCCAGTCTCTGCAGGTTTGGTTCATGTTTGCTGTGTAAACTGGGCAGAGTCGACTGACTCAGCCCTGCCGGCAGTTTCTATTATGATTTTATGATTTTTATCAGGGACTCGAACCCTCCACCAACGCCCTGCGTTACTTCTCCGTACACACAACACTGATTGTTGTGGTAAAGATTGTTGGGTTCGATGTCCTCTGATTTGTCCTTTCAACTCTCTGCAGGAAGTAGCGGAGGATGAGTTTCAGGGGCGTGTGTTTGTTAACATTTTGCTGCCAATCCACAGCCATTGGAGGAAGCTGGAGGAAGTGAGGGGACGACAGGAATCGTAACTTCCTGTTGAAGTCTCCACGTCCTGGCCCCTGATCTCTGACCAGCCCTTCAGTTGAAGTATCTGTCAGTTATGTGAGTTGTCCACACGGCCCCGTTCAGACCTGGTGTCAACGCTCGCCTCGCTCGAGGTTCAGTTCACACCTGACGTTATGTCTCCTGTGGTCATGTGATCAGAACTCACTTCCTGCGCTGCATGAAAATAAAGCCGTCATTTCGTTTCTATCAGGTCCGTCAGTGTGTTTGTGTTTAGTTGGTGTTGATGTTGTGTCATTGTATGTGAAGCAGTGACACAACACTCAGAGGTCAGAGGTCGTCAGCTGGTCGTCAGTGTGGCCCAGGACACGCTCGTGCGATAGATCACGAGTCCTTAATGCATCTTGGGTACGTTCACAGCTGCGGTTAGAGCCGAGGGCAGCAGGTGTGAACTGGATCCAGACGGTTGTGAGTCAGACGTTGGTCTCGTTGTGTCCTCAGGTGAACTCAGGTGTTGGTGGCAGCTCTGTGGTTCAGCTGAGATGTGACATCACGTCACAACCGGGGGCGACGGCTGCAGCAAACACACCAGCTGCTGATCTGAAGAAGCTTTAAATCTTCTCTTGAGTCTTATTGGTCGTAAAGCTTAATGCAGTTGGTTGCTTAGCAACAGAAACTCCTCTGAAGGAGGAGCAGAGATTTCTTTTCTCCGAGCGACGACGAGGTGGAACTGTTCCTGACAGGAAGTGTTAGCGACGCTTTGTGTTCACCGCTGGTAGTCGAGTCATGTGACTGATGAGAACCAATCAGAAGAGAATGTGGGCGTCACCGACTACTAAAGTCTCAGTTTGTGTTCAGACTAAAACACAACCCAAAGTTTTCAAACTCAAACGAGATCAGTTCACACAGTTTTTCTCTGATCCAGAGGCTGAGGACTCCACAGTATGGTGGACGCCAGGTGTAACCATAGCAACAGTGATGAGGGACTCTGTCCCGCTCATTGTTTAAATCCACAGGCGCCGCGAGGACGGCGGCGAAGTCAACAGAGCGCAGGCTGTCGTCACCATGTTGAGCTGCTGCTCACTGTCGGCCGCTGTCGCTCACCGTAAACGTGAATCAAACAGCAAACACACATTTCCGTCAGTCTGAGTCGGAGCCAGAGGGTCAAAGGTCAGCCTGTTTACCTGGAGAGTGCTGACAGGTCCACACGATTCAGTGAGGGGGGGCGGCCATGTTTTGATAAAGAGGGTTGTGGGACCAGAGGCTGAATTTAGGCTCCTTGGCCCAGTGGGCCCTGCTCTGACAGCCCGACCACAGCTGGACGCCAAAAGTAGACCAGCCTAGAATAACTAGTGTACACACACACACACGCAGTCACATGGTGTGTGTGTGTGTGTGTGTGTGTGTGTGTGTGTGTGTGTGTGTGTGTGTGTGTGTGTGTGTGTGTGTGTGTGTGTGTGTGTGTGTGTGTGTGTGTGTGTGTGTGTGTGTGTGTGTGTGTGTGTGTGTGTGTGTGTGTGTTGCAGTTGTTCAGAGGAATTGCCCTAATAACCCCCCCCCACCCCTGTTGAACCCGTCTCGATCTGTCAGCCCGGTAAATCGGGGCCAGTGAGCTCACCACACACACACTCCTACATCATCACCATCACCCTGCTGCTCTGACCTCACTCCAGCTCCCTAAGGAGCGTTTGATTCATGCTCACCAGGTGCACAGAGGGAGAGGGGTGGTGCACAGAGGGAGAGGGGTGGTGCACAGAGGGAGAGGGGTGGTGCACAGACTAGAAAAGTCCAAATGTAGACACTCAGATTTGAAAACATGTTTCTGCCTCAGACATCAAATCAAAACTTCAGCAATAGAAAGAAGAAATTTGATCATAAACTGTAAATAAAGATGAACGTCGTGTTTCCACTTCCTCCAGAAATTAAGCCAAATATCTCCGCTACGAACGCGGCCATCTTGTAGTGATCGTGGAGTGGAGCCGTGGCACCGAGGTGTCGTCCATCTTTATTTACGATGTGTGGTCTGAATTTCTGTAGAGAAGAAAACAAAATCCTCTGTGTGGAATACGTTTGTTGTTTTTGTGTCTGTGATCTAGAATAAATGTCTCAGTACAACATCTGAAGCAGAAGCGTTTCATCAGGGATGAGTTCTGGCTCAAAGTGCAGCGACGGGACAAACATTAACCAAACATCCGTCAGGTGACACAGGAACACTGGAGAGTTCAACTGTGTGACAGCAAATAAACCATGAAGTGGGTAAAACAAGTACACAGTGAATCACAGATTCATATTCCAGTCATGAAAAGAAACGGCACAATGTCAGAATGAAGGTGGAACCACCACGTTTACTTTGTGTTCGCTGCAGAGTTAACGAGACGCGTGTTTAAACACGTCGAACATTTTACACACGCAGCTCAAGTGCTCCACACAACACGAGACGTTTTAAGAGTTATTCTTTTATCCTGGAGGAAACACTGCTCACATTCCACAACTCACAACAATCCGTCCATAACAAGAGATTTGAAGAATTTACAAAACCTGATTTTAATGTTTCGGCTTTAGGGTCAAATATGAGCTTCAGTTCAGACGAAGCTGAGACTCCTGAACAATGTCATGAAGCACATTCGTCATTTTCTGAATATAGATGTTCCTGTAAAAGGCTCGTTTAAGAAGACAGACACTTTATTGATCCACACAGAAATGTAGGTGCATGTATGAATTGAGAAATGCCCTCTGACCTCTTCATTCTATTTTCATGTGCTCTGGCTGCGGAGAAATGACAACGTGTTTGTGTCGTGGTCGAATCCCTGTAACTGTCAGTGACTCACGATGAAGTCATGATGCTGCCGACAGTGATGCACGGCGACTCTGGATGTTTGATCGTTTACTGTGGCTGCAGGATGATCTCACACACACACACACACACACACACACACACACACACACACACACTCTGGTATGTCAGAGGCCTGTCAGGAGTCGGTTTGGAGCTGTGGCTGTCCGTCACAGAGCCGGCCAATCAGAGCACGTCTGAATTAGTGTGGTGTCTTATGTAATCCTCCTCCCAGAAGTCCCAGTTCTCTCTCTCTCTCTCTCACTCTCACTCTCTCTCTCTCTCTCTCTCTCTCTCTCTCTCTCTCTCTCTCTCGGCTGGGGGAGGACATCTGGTTTCCCCGTCGTCATGGTGACGTCCACAAGAGGAAGTCACAGCCCCTGCTCCCCAGTTTGTGTGTGTGTGTGTGTGTGTGTTATAAATAGCTCTCAGCCTCATCAGTGTTGAGTTTCAGGAGCAGCTGCTCACAGACAGAGAGACGGACGTGGACAGATTATTATTGTTGACAACAAATTGTCATTAACAAACTTGAACGTTCATGTTCTGAATTCAAGGCATCAATATGTAACGTGCTGAGCAGCAGCGCCCCCTGCAGACACACGTGGTGACTAACTGTTGGTCTCAGAGATGAAGTGTTTTCATGTAAAAACAAAGTGAATCAATGTGTTGAGCTCCGAACGCTGGATATTACCCATGATCCTCTGCTGAAACAAAGCCACCAAACTCTGTTCCGAGTTCTTCATGTTTTAAAGTTTGCTGCTGAACATTGGAGATAAACTCTGGTTGTTAATAACTGATCTCAGTTCAGTGACAGTTGAAGCTGTGACTCTCAGTCACTTGTTCTCTCAGGAGATGAACCCACTCCGCAGAGTGAGAGAACCGACGCTCAGGGAGCGAAGGAGGAAACGTTCTCCACGTTCACACTCATCAGACTCACTTTGATCAAACTGCTGGTGAATAAAGTTTCACAATGTTGATAACACCTGCTGAGCTTCAAGAGTCGGACGGTGAACCCTGATTCTTCTCCGTCTCTGCTCTCTGCTCAGAAACCTCCAAACTCAACTCATGTGGGCAATGATGAACATGTTCGGAGAAGTACACGTTGAAATGTCTGATGACAACATGAATGAATCAGCTGCTCTGTGTCTGTCTGTGCAGGCGAGGATAGCGTTCCTACAGGGGGAGAGGAAAGGTCAGGAGAACCTGAAGAACGACCTGGTTAGAAGAATAAAAATGTTAGAATATGCCCTAAAGCAAGAAAGGTAAGAAAAGACTTCCACCACTGACTATGAATGTGTTGCATCTCATGACTCTTTTATTTCACAGGATTTAAAATCATGCTGCTGATTATTCTTTAACGTCTTCGCTGTTCATCTGCTTTGTTTCCTCCTCAGAGCAAAATATCACAAGTTAAAATATGGGACAGAGTTAAACCAAGGGGACATGAAGATGCCCAGCTTTGAATCAGGTAAGTGGTCTGTCTGTCCATCTGTCCATCTGTGTTTGTGTCCTGCTTCATCGTCTGTCCTGTGGGTTTTGTCCTTCAGACACCAAAGACTCGGAGGTCTCTGCTGTTCCTGCCAACAGTCAGCTCACCTGGAAACAAGGCCGACAGCTCCTCAGACAGTAAGAACACACAGCAGATTATCTCCTCAGGTTTTTAATACGGTTCATTTCTCCAACAACACAATCAACATGTTACTGACGATGAAAGTGCCTCTTCCTCCCTGGAACTTTTCAAGGTCTTAAGACTCCTGGAATCTTATTGTTGTTCTTCCACCTGCCTCAGTAATCCTGCAAACATTTCATCAACCTGGAGGTTGAGGGCAGGTCTGCAGCTAAACCGCAGAACAAGCAGCCTTACAGCCAGAACACCGAGCCACACGGTGCCGGCATGACCGTCATGACGGCAACCAACCAGTCTCCCACTCAGGACACACAAAATAGCTACTTCTTATGCTATCGTGCTATGCTAGCAGTCCCTACGATGCTAAAGGGAAGAACACAGGAATGAATAAATGTTTCTCCATTTCAGCCGCTTGTAGCTCAAGCAAAGTGAAACAACTGAACCTCAATGCATTTCATAGAAACTGAGAGTAAGAGGGAAAGTGCTGTTTGCATTATAAACAATACAATTAGTGTCTGATACATTTCAACCCCCGACAACTTCTTCAGAGTCGAAATGTTTTCAGGGAAAAGGCTCCGGTCAGATCCTGCGGAGCCACACAGCGTTTCCTTCCCCCTTTTTAAACACAAGTATCCCAGCAGCAACGTCAGGAGTCGACGTCGTCTCACGTGTCTCAAACATTTCACATGATGATTCTGGTGAAATACACAAACGTAATGAGGTCTGATGTGAGTCTGGTTTGTTGTTTTGGGGAAACCTGCTCGTCACGTGAGAGGTTGTGTCAGGGAGCTGGCGTCAGTCTGGACGGAAGCTGTTTAATGATTTGACTTCTTTAAAAGTCTTGTTTTGTGACTGTGTGTGTTCAGGTACCTGCAGGAAGTCGGATACACAGACACCATCCTGGACGTTCGTACACAGAGGGTTCGCTCTCTGCTCGGCCTGTCGGGCTCCGAGCAGAACGGATCTGTGGAGAACAAGAACCTGCAGCACCTGATCAACGGGACGGAGCGCCGCAGGGACAGCAAGAGGTACACACACACACACACACACACACACACACACACACAGCGAGTGGGGTCACACAGACTGTTTTTTGTGTCCAGGAGTCCAAGTGACGTTCTGGAGACGTTTAACTTCCTGGAGAACACAGAGGACAGCGATGAGGATGAAGATGAGGAGGGAGACCTGATGGACGACATCAGTCCAGGCAAACACCATCGAGCCAAGAAACACAAGACCAAGGCACGTGCACACACAGACACACACACACACACACACACACACACACACACAGACAGACAGACAGACAGACAGACACACAGACAGACAGACAGACAGACACACACACAGACACCACCTAACTCAGTTCAATGCACCTTGTCTCCTTTTGATTCCTTAGTTTTCTTCCTTCCTGTCTTCTGTCTGTCTCCTTGCCAGCCGTCCCTCTCTCTCCTCTACTCCTTCTTTCCTTCATGTGTACTTCCTTGTCCCCTTCAAAGTTCTTTTCTCTTCTCTGATTGTCTCGCTCTGCTCCTCCAGGTCGGGAACGAGGGCCTGGCGTCGGAGGATGACGCAGACACAGAGGAGGCGCTGAAGGAGTTTGACTTCCTGGTGACAGCAGAGGACGGAGAGGGAGCAGGCGAGGCTCGGAGCTCTGGAGATGGAACAGAGTGGTGTGAGTGAGACGGATAAAACACACACTCACCTCATGTTCACAAATCTGACCCACTTTGAAGTGACACCATCACCACTGTGAAACACACCGAGCATGTGATGTTCTGCCACCAGGGGTCCTCCAGGAAAACAATGAGAAACATGGAGGCGCTTGGGCTGATGGGAGTTTACTGGCTTCATTATGAGTTTGTTGTTGTGGTGCAGCAGTGTGGCATCATGGGAGTTGTAGTCTTCTCCTGGTTAGGCTTCAGGCGTCTCCTCCTTGGATCTCGATCTGTTTCAGCCACTGGTCAGACCTGCTCCCTCTAGTGGAGAACTGTGAAATACATGGTTTATTAAACTTTCTGTCTCTGCTTCTCTCTGTAGCGGAGCCTCTGCCGTTTCCTACTGGTGGGGGCAAGTCCTTCCTGTTGGGGGGGTCGGACGACGTGTTGGAGAGCGTGCTGGGTCTGGGTGACCTCGCTGACCTCACCGTCACAAACGACGAAACAGACTACAGCTACGACGTGAGGACACGGACAAATCCACGACTGCGCAGTATTTAAAAGACATTTTGTCATGAATCTAATGAATCTTCCGTGTGTTTACTTCAGCTGCCAACCAATAAGGACTCTTCGTTCAGGAAGACGTGGAACCCCAAGTACACGCTGCGGAGCCACTTTGATGGCGTTCGAGCGCTGGCCTTCCACCCTGTGGAGCCCTGCCTGGTCACCGTGTCCGAGGACCACACCCTCAAACTGTGGAACCTCACCAAGACCGTCCCCGCCAAAAAGTACATGAGCTGCACCTCTGAAAACAAACCAGGACATAAGTGACAGTGAGGGTTAAACTTGTGTCGTAGAGGAGCCACAAACATTCATTAACCTCAAACTCAACACGTCCTCTGGAGACACTGTTTGTATTTAGCTTCATTGAGCTTCTCATTCATTTCCTCCACATCCTGCAGCTGCTTCACACAGATTCTGTCAACTTCACAGAAAATCCTCTCTCAGACCTGAGAGTCTCTATTTGCATCTCATTTTTCTGTCTGACGCATTCAGCTTAGTTTCCATTAGCGACCCTGACTGTCGTACACATGATCCTGGAGAAGAACCCCCTCAGGACTCACTGCATCATAACGGAGCTCAGCAGAGACGAGTGCTGATGTTGATGATGTGTTGAATAATACCTCGTTTCCGCTCTTTTCTAGAAGTGCCTCTTTTGACGTGGAGCCCGTCTACACATTCAGAGCCCATGTGTACGTATCTGCACTCACACACAGCTGATGCTTGATGTCTGCCGACCGAACGCCTCTGAACCAGACTCAGCGCTGCTGCTCTCGTTTTATTTTGAAAACTGTGGTTTTGTGTTTTAGTCTGAACACAAACTGAGACGTCAGAAAAGATGACGCCCACGTTCTCTTCTGATTGGTTCTCATCAGTCACATGACTCGGTGAACACAAAGCGTCGCTAACACTTCCTGTCAGTGACAGTTCCACCTCGTCGTCGCTCAGAGAAAAGAAATCTCTGCTCCTCCTTCAGAGGAGTTTCTGTTGCTAAGCAACCAACTGCAGACCATCTACTTCCTGTTTACATCACATGACCACTGTAGGTGAACGGTCATGTGACGTGTGGGCAGAGATTGTCACTGATACAGAGACGTTTGCTTGGACAGAGGACGGTTTAGTTTTAAAACGAAGACATGGTTGTGAGGATGTCTCCTCTCTCTCCAGTGGTCCAGTGTTGTCGTTGGCAATGACCTCCAGTGGTGAACAGTGTTTCAGTGGAGGCATCGACTCGACCATCCAGTGGTGGAACATCCCCAGTTCAAACGTTGACCCCTACGACACCTACGGTACACACACACACACACACACACACACACACACACACACACACTTGGACAGAAAGTAAAAGTAAAATCTTTTCAGTTTTATAAACAGAAAATACTTTCCTCCTCTTCCTCCTCCTTCTCCTCCTCTTCCTCCTCCTTCTCCTCCTGTCCAATCAGATCCCAGCGTTCTTGCTGGGTCGTGGGAGGGGCACACAGATGCTGTGTGGGGATTGGCTTATAGCGGTATCAAGAACCGCCTCCTGTCCTGCTCGGCAGACGGAACAGTGAAGCTGTGGAATCCGACAGAGAAGAATCCCTGCATCTGCACTTTCAACACAAACAAGGGTGAGAGCACAGAGAGGACAGAGCGCCCCCTGGAGGAGACAGCACAACATAACTGCTTCAGTGAAAACACCCTCCCTTTGTTAACGTGTGTGTGTGTGTCTGCAGAACACGGGATCCCCACGTCAGTGGACTTTAACGGCTGTGACCCCGCCCACATGGTGGCGTCCTTTAACAGTGGAGACGTGGTGGTGTACGACCTGGAGACCTCCCAGCAAGCACTGGTGCTGAAGGGTCAGGGGGACAGCTGTAAGAACACACACACACACACACACACACACACACACACACACACACACACACACACACACACACACACACAGATTCTACAGAAGTGTGTCACTTTTAATCCTTTTCTGTTTTTCTGTTTTTTAAAGCTCTCCCGGGTTCGAATCATATCAACAAGGTGGTGAGTCATCCCACGCTGCCGGCCACCATCACCGCTCACGAAGACCGACACATCAAATTCTACGACAACAAGTCAGGTCAGTCTGCTGAGCCGCTCACCTCCGCCCTGTGTGATTGTGGACGGTTGTAGTTTTGGGTGATTGGACGAGGATATCGTCTTCGTCTGGGGCGACGATGACGTTTAATTTTTCTAACTCAGTCGTGGTTATTTGCAAACAGCAGGAAGTAAGATGTGAAAACCAAAGTGGACGGAGAGAGTCAGGATTTTAAACTGACCACGTGTCAGCACATTATTCGGGACAGATGTCAACACCAGGTCCGAACCACCTTCGAGAACAAGACCTGCTGTATTTTTAGATTTTTTATTTTCTATGTTCTATATTTTCGGACACTAGGCTGACAGTGATTTAACATCAACCCTGTATGAACCTGTCTCATCTTCCTGTCGGACCTCCTCTGTCTGTGCAGGTAAAGTGATCCACGCCATGGTGGCTCACCTGGACGCAGTGACCAGTCTGGCGGTGGATCCTAACGGGATCTACCTGATGTCTGGCAGTAAGTTTCTCACACACACACACACACACACACTTACTTACTCTTATACACACACACACACCTACCTGAATCAGACTGGTCGGTGATGTAATGGATGACACGTCTCCTCCTCAGGTCACGACTGCTCCCTGCGTCTGTGGAACCTCGACAGTAAAACGTGCGTTCAGGAGATCACAGCTCACCGGAAGAAGAGCGAGGAGGCCATCTACGACGTGGCCTTCCATCCCTCCAAGGCCTTCATCGCCTCCGCCGGAGCCGACGCCCTCGCCAGGGTCTACGTGTAGACGAGGAGGGGAGGAAACAGACGAACCTGGGGCGAGAGACTCAGACAGACAGAAAGAGAGAGAGAGACAGGCTGGTCTGTTCACACACAAAAAGGATTCAGGTCTGTTCAGGTCTCTGAACACAGAATATAAATTAAATCTGGAGGTGACGAGCATCTGGACACACACACACACACACACACACACACTCAGAGGTGGAGCCTCCCTGCGACCGACCGAGAGATGTTCAGCAGCAGGAACGTGTGGAAACGTAGTTTAAACCTGCAGCTGTCCTGTGATGTCATCCCCGCCCCCGTGTGCTGGGTCCCAAACGTAGCTCTGATGACACTACATGAAGCCCTCCCCCCCCCCCCCCCCGTCTCAGACCGGAGGGGAGCCGACGTCAGAGTTAAAGGAAAAATCCCTCAGATCTCGTTTCTGTGTCTGTGGTTCCGTCTGTTTTTTTCGTCTTGTTGTTTAAAAGGCGTCGTTGCCAGTTTACGGAATCCACCGGACTCCTCGTTAACGTCCTTTATCAAACAAGAACCAGTGGAACCTGCCGCTCCTCTGAAGACGTCACCTCGGCCACGTGGACTTTCCCACAGTCTTCAAACCTTGGCTGGATCCGTGACCCGGTGAAATGAACTGAAGACGCTGGTGTCGCTCTCACCTGCTGCTGAGGGAACTCGCGGTCGTTTCCAGAGTCAAACTTCTAGTGAAGCAGAAACATCCTCGAGTGTCGGCCTGGGGCGGGGGGGCGTCATCACTGTGAAGAGATTCACAAAGTCAACATCGACATCAAGCAGGAAGAAGACAGGTCGGACATTAACGCTGACGGACGGAAGCTGCTTTCGTTTCCCATCACAAAGCCGAGGTGAGCGACTGGAGGAACATCTGAGGCCGATTCTTCCTTCACAGCGTCGACCTCCAGCCGATTCAACACGGAACAGATCATCTGACTCTAACCCGTCGTGGTTTCTCTTTATTTACCTTTTTTTAACAGTGAAATCTGAACCAAAGCTTAGATTTTATCCTTCAGACTTTTTACAGTGTTTTTAAAGAATATAAATTGAGATGAAGTTGGTGAAAAACATCATCTGTCCATTTTGTTCAGAAGCTAAACGACCACGTCGGGTCAGACGTCAGATTGTCTGTTGCCGCTTGTCTCTGACGAGGTGAGAGCCGATTGGACGATCGGTCGATACTCTACCACCTCAGCCCCACGTGGGCCAATCAGAGCCCTGCGTTTAAACTCCACCCATGTGAGAGCGAAGGATTCAGTGGTTGAGCGTTTTTGTTTGTGTAAAATAAATCTAGTTTTTATAATCCCTTTTTTTATCAGCGTCTCGTTAACGGCACAGAGGAGGTTGTAGTTCCTCTCTCCCGTCCAGTCAGAAGCCCCGCCCACCTCCGCCTCGTTTCCTTTCACAAACATGACACTTGTTGACTTCGCGTCGAGCGTAGAGACGGTAGAGACAGATCACATGTTCAGGTGAGACACTACAGACAGAAGTGGTTTTCATGCACTTCTCAGTTTTGCTTTTGTTCCTTTTTTAATTTCAGACCAGTGGAAGAAAACATCCAGTTTTATTTGAGCTACAGATCCAGTTTGTTCTGAGGTTTCACTGACGCTTTGTTCATGAACGAGCTGAACGTTGTTTCATCGTCACTGAAACGAATCTTCAACATGTGACGAACCCAAGAGGAGGTTGAACCTGGAGGAGCACTGCTGCCTCCTGCTGGTTAACAACAGAACTGTGAGAGACTCAGTTGTCCACATGCGAGCAGATCACCTGATGCGTCCGTGTTTTAAAGCAGCACTGTTGCTATAGTAACGACTGGCGTCCAACCTTCCCCCAGTTTTACGATCACTGTTGCTCCAGTATTTTCTGTAACTAAGCAACCAACAGCAGAGGAGATATTTATTTAATCCTGACGAGGACCTCACAGGAAATGTTTGGTTTTACAGAGAACCTGAACGCACCACCGTCACAGTTTAAAACACTGCAGTGCATCGTCTGCGGGCGCCGCCTTCAGGAACAGTTCTCCTGCTCCTCTTCCTCCTGCTCCTCTTCCTCCTCTTGTTCCTTTTCTTCTGCCTCCTCCTCTTCCTCCTATTTCTCCTCCTGCTCCTCCTCTTCCTCCTGTTTCTCCTCCTGCTCTTCCTCCTGCTCCTCCTGTTTCTCCTGCTCCTCTTCCTCCTGCTCCTCGCCATCACTGTGATTTTCTCTCTTCACCTTTCCTCATGGTTCCTCAAACAGGAAGTGAGTTATGAGCGTCTGGTCAGTTTTAGTTTCTGGTTTGTTTTGATCCACACGTTTGTTTTCATTTGATTTTCCAACGGAAGGTTTTTGTAACGAGCGGCTTCTGATCGATCACAACTCTTTTTATTTCAGTTTTATTTTCACCCAGACTACAACTTACTGTGTAACTAAAGACCTTTTGTTTGTGTAATGCATGATTAATACAATAAAAGTATTTTTTCTAGTCTTCCAAAAAATGGATAAAAAAAGTTCTGATCAGTTTGCGAGTTTTGATGAGTTTTGTACGTTTTTGTTTTTTTTGATTTACAAACTCTGAAACAACAGATTTTAAAGATTGTACCACATAGAATACAACTGTTGAAATGTATATAAAATGTCTATAATAACTATTAAATGGTGTAACTGTACAGAGGCTGCTGCTCTGGTCCTTATTCTGCAGGAAAACACGATGATCCAAAAGATCAGTTGAAGAATTTACACGAACACTCGATCGTGAGACTTTTCGTCTTTTCTAGAATATTTAATAAACATCAGCAAATAGAGTGAGTTGTGTTCACTGACGTGAAACTGTCAGAAGATCCTGAGTCAAATATTCATTAATATGTTTTTATTGAGCAGCTGTTTTTAACCATCTCACATCTGGAATGACGCTCACAGCGTCCGTCTGACGGCGTGAGCGGCCTCGATGACGTTGTGGCGTCTGCCGGCATCTGAAGGGACCATCGTGGTCGGGGCCGGGTTCACAGTGAGCAGAGCGGGGCGTTCCCCGAGGGTGTGGTCGCTGACTGTCATGGCGTCCAGGTGCTGACGCAGCAGGAGCCTCAGCTGCCGGTTCTCCCGGCTCAGGTCGTCTCGGCGTTTCTTCAGAACCTCTCGGTGCAGCAGAGCAGCGTTGATGAGCCGCATCAAACGCCACAAGTCTGCAAACTCACACGTGTCCTGCAGAGGGCGACAGAGGTCAGTGAGCTAAGAAAATTACCGGAGACACAAAGTTGGTTAACGGAGACGAGATGTTTCCTCCCTTTAGTTTGTTGTCAAGGTTATTGTAAAAGTAAAAGTTCTGCAAAGTTAAAAAGCTCAAACTCTCATGAAGGGAGGAAACACTGAAAGTCTGACATCACGATGTCTCACGTGACATCACGATGTCTCACGTGACATCACGATGTCTCACGCTCTCAGCCTGCAGCCTCTGACACGCCCCCTAACAAGCCCAGAGCTCACACTGAACAATTCATTCATGAAGCGAGCGCTGAGGTCGTGGTGGTTTCTGTGCAACGTTCAAGCACGTTGTCGCTGTAAAGTGCAATATTCTATTTTTATGATCTATTGACTCTTTTCTACAGTTACTTCAGAAACATCTGGATTTGAATTCATCCATCGTTCAGCCTCACACCTCAGCTGCGTCCTCCTCAGATCCGTGACGATCTTCATCTGATGACACGAACTCGTTCTTCAGCTTCCAGCACATTTCAGCGACACGTAAAACTCTGTCCCCCTGAAACACGAAGTGTGAAAACTGAGCGAACGGAGAACAGGAGTCAGAGCGGCAGCAGACAGACGTGACAGATTTCACCTTGGCGATGACCTCCTGCAGTTTCTTGGTGGCGGCGTTGCTCTGCACGCTGAGGTCAGCGAGATGTTTCCTCGCCGCTGAACGACCCCGGGTCAGCTGGTCACGAAGCTTGTGCGTCCTTTGGTTCACCTGGTGTCTGGCGGCCGTCAGATCTCGTTCCACCAACTCCTTCTCTGTCTGACTGGACTTCAGCTTCATCCTCAGCTGAAACATGGAGTCCTGAGGAAAAGCAAGAGACAGCTCACGACCTCTGAATAAAGCTCCTCCATGTTACTATCTCTGAGTCAGACGTTCAGATCCTGAGCTTCTTCCTCTGATCGCTCGTTTACAAACTGATCTGGGAGACGAAGAAACTGAATCCTGTTTGACGTGTTTAATAAATCTGTGAAGCAGGATTAAAACCTACTGGACAGATTTTCTTGACACTTGACGGAGGGACGAGATGATAGTTAGGATTATTTGTTAATCTTCTAAAACGATCAGACGTATTAACTGAACCGATGTGATACGGAGGCTGTTGAGTCGGATTCTAGTTGAAATAGAATTTATTGTGACGGTGGAAGAAGATTTGAAGCATGATGACGTTTCTTCTGTGTCTCTAAACTTTGGGAACTTTAACATCGTTGTGGAACAGTTCAAAGCTCAGGAACTCGGACCTGCAGCTTCCTGAGCCTCCTCGTGCTTCTGTCTCTCGTCTCAATCAACAGCTGGTTCTTCACGAGCAGCTCGTCCACTTCTTCTGCTTCTTTGCGGTGGAGCTGCAGAGTCTCCTGCTTCAGTCGAGTCTTCTCCTTCAGCAGCATCGAACCCTCCAGGAGCAGAGCCGCCCTCTGTCCACAGAGACAAAGAGACAGGAGACTGAGACAAACCTCACAGAGCCGGAGGACAAGCGGTTCTGTGACCTACCCGATCTTCGTGAGCGCTCTCGTACGCTGCGATGCTGTCGCTGTACAGTCTGATGGTTTCACTCATCACTGCTTCATGTTGCTGCTCCACAGTGAACTTTGCATCTTCCAGATCAGCTCGCTGCTGCCGAGAGTCCATCTGCATCTGCCTCCTGAAAACACAGCAGAGGGATCGAACCAGCGCCGCCGCGAATCCCCTGAACTTCCACTTGTCACAAGGGACCAGCAACATCCAAACCTGATTCCAAATGTTGTGTCTTTGCATCTGTTAAGTGTCTCTTTGCAGCTAAAGCTCAAAGTGTAAAATCAGGATTCATACAAAGATACATTTCCTCTGATGGTTCCTCATTATGTCTCCTCCCTGCAGGGGGCGCTGTGGATCCTCACACTGACCTCTCAGAGCTGAACGTGCAGCTCAGGTGCTGCAGTCCGTCCTCCCACTGCTGCTGCAGAACCATCAGCTGTTTCTCCTGCTGCGCCCGCAGTCGCTCGACGTGCTGCAGGTGAAGCTGCTGCACCTGAGCCGCCTGATGCTCCGCCTCCTGCAGGTCTCGCTCCATCCTCTGGGAAACAAACAGGAAGAATCAGACTGAGAGGAAATGGTCACTGGAGCGTCCTCCACCACAGTGACGGACAGTAACACAACATTTCAATCGTGACCTCAGCAGCGCCACCAACAGAGCAGATGATATTATTATTCTTATTTTATTCTTTACATCAGATTCTTCATCACAACTTGACACAAAATGAATTTTCTCTTCTGAACAAATGTGTAAAATGATCAGTGTCCACATACTTCTGTCAGAATATCATCCGCTCTTCATTTCATCATTTGTGACATTATTTCAACATGAGGCTTTTATTTTGTAGCTCCTTCCTGTGAAGGTTGAACGTGTCCTCGGCTCTGTTATAAATAAAGTTTGAGTTTGTCCTCATGAACTCAACTTTGCGACGTGATTTTTCAGCTCAAGGAAAAGAGTCTTTTGGACGGATTGAGCCTCAGAGCAGCGTCTCACCTTGATGACATCATTCACGGCGTCCAGCTGCCTCTCAAATGTCTGACTGAGGACGTCGATGTCTTTCCGAAGCTCGGCGGCTCGAGTCTGACGGAGAATCGACCTCCAGCCTTCGTGGAGCTTCAGCAGGTTCACTGACGTGTTTTTTTCCTCCTTCTGCAACTTGTCCTGATTCAACAGAAACAAACATCAGAACCACTTAGAGCAGAAGTGAAGCCAAATCATCTTGATCGCCCCCTGGTGTCCGGCTGCAGTATAGATCATAAACCCTCCTCCATGTTAACAGATGGATCATGGACCAAACTAAAAATCAGAGTAGACTTTAAATGTTTGTCAAAGATGGTTTCTGTAGCTTCAGTCGTTCTTTTCTCACTGATGTTTCTGATCAGTTTGATCAAAACATTTAATATTCGAAACTGTGTAAACATCACAAACAAGTTGAAAATACAGTTCAGTTAGAGTGAAGCTAAATTTGTTTTAAAGAATTAAAGTGTAAAATATGAATTAAAAAAGATTAAATAACACAAAAAATGATTTCTGAGTTGTAAATGAAAAGTTTAAGGATTTTCTTTTTAAAACAGTTTCACTTTTCAACCTGGTCACAATATTCACATTCTGGTAAATTGATCATTAAGATTTTAAGAACAGATTTTATGAATCAGCTCCGTTTCTTCTGTTACATGAACCATCTGCTGTGATCAGATGATTTCATCAGATCAACGTCTTCAGATCGACACCACGCAGCCGAACTAAGACATGAATCAGTAGAATGTGAAGAAGGTTCCGTTACCTTGAGGAACAGAGCGAGTATCTCCTCTTTCTTCTTGGCCGTCTCCTCCTCAGCCTGAGCTCTCTGCTGCATATACACAAGCTTCTCCTCCTCCGTCCTTCCTCCTTTACCTCCTCCTCCTCCTCTCTTTACCTTCCTCGGCATGATGTTCAATATCTCACTGTGAAGTTCTGCAGGAGAAATATCAGGATTTCAATGGATTGAATCCACTTCAACAGCTCAACACCAAATAAAAGAGTTTGTGTCGCAGACTGACGATAGGAAGAAAAGTCTCATGATGATGTCACCAGGTTAAAACATACACGTTAAAGACAAACTGCAGGAAAGTTCAGGATTTAAAAATCTAAAAAAAGATATTTGAAATAGTTCACAACAAACTAGTACGGAAGAAAAACAAATAGTACTTCTACTACTTCTACTACTGATAATAAATGATAAAAAGAACAACAACAATAACCTCTGACGTCATGTTTTCAGTGTGTTGTGTGACTTCAGGTAACTAACGGTCCGTTACAGGTAATAGAGTAGAAGTACTTCGGTATTTGCAGGACTGTTGCTTGTAATCGAGTATTTTCAGAAACTTCAACGTGTTGATTGGTCGAATATTTCACCGCACGCGACTTAATGACGCAGGCGGAAGTAGAGTCGAGTTGTTTTCTTTCTAACTTACCTGTAAAAAGTGAGGAAACACCTGAAGCACGTGACGAGTCCGACTGTCGGGAGACAGGTCCTCTGTCTCCATGGTAACGAACACAACACACGTCACGTCCGGACGAAGCAGAACGTCACGTGACCCGGTCAATAACAAGGGAAGTGGAAGTCACGTGTTTCCGTCTTGAATTCGCGGAGACCCGGTGATGATCCGAGTCAACGTTCACTTGGACCGGATTTCATTTGTGTAGCGTCAGAGTTCTTTACTTTAAAACAGGAAACACTTTGGAGGAAGAGACGTTAAATCACAACACAATAAATCAATTAAACCATATCTGTATGACAGTTACACTACGTCACTGCGTCTTAAACTGAAATATAAAGATTGAAGTTTTCCATCTGTGTATTTTTCTAACTTTAATATCTGACTTCCGGTCGCCCTCCCGCTAACTGTATGAGAAACAAATCAATTATCGAATCATCGTCAGTGAGTTCAGTCCTTATAGGGTTAGTATAAGTCTAGTTAGTTAGTCTTTATATACAGTCTATGGTTCAGTCCTTATAGGGTTAGTATAAGTCTAGTTAGTTAGTCTTTATATACAGTCTATGGTTCAGTCTCACAGGCAGAATTTATTCATCAGGGACCGAGAAGGTTTTTATATCATGAAGCATCAACAAACTAAACTAAACCATCAGGGTTTTAAAGTTATTCATTATTTGATACTCTAATCACTGAGAAAAAGACATTCTGAAAATATGAAACATCTCTACTGAGATTTATAAAAACAACATAGTGACTGTGTGTATTGATTTGATGTAGTGCTAATTGTACTGTGTGTGTACTGTACTGTGTACTGTACTGTGTACTGTACTGTGTACTGTACTGTGTACTGTACTGTGTACTGTACTGTGTACTGTGTGTAGTCTCTGCACAGCGGACACACGTTTGCCTGTCAGTCAAACTAAGGGTTAAGTCCTCAGCCCTCTCAGTCGATTTTCGAGTAGCAGCTGTGGATCCAACATGTCGGTCGGTTCTGGAAGTTTCCTCCGGTCCTCCTCCTCCTCCGTCTCTCTCTGTCAGAGGGATCCGCTCCTGCTCCGCCTCTGAGCGGACACAGTGAAGTCAGTGACCCGGCGGTGAGTGCAGTTCGCCGGCTGAGCTCCAGGATGTTCGGGTGCCTGGTGGCGGGTCGGCTGGTGCAGACCGACGCGGTGCAGGTCGCTCCGGACAAGTTCGTGTTCAACCTGCCGGACTTTGACAACGTGAACCACGTGGTGGTCTTCATGCTGGGCACCGTGCCGTTCCCCGCCGGGATGGGCGGCGCCGTCTATTTCTCCTTCCCGGACCCGGGGGGCGGCGGCCCGGTGTGGCAGCTGCTCGGCTTCATCACCAACGACAAACCCAGCGCCATCTTCAAGATCTCGGGCCTGAAACCCGGGGACCGCGGCACCGGGCCGCAGCCCTTCGGCTCCATGGCCGCCTCCTCCGCGGCCCCCTCCGTGGCTCAGGTCGGGGTGTCGGTGGAGCCTCTGGAGCAGCTGGCTCAGGAGATCCCGGTGTCCAGCGCCGCCGTGTCCTCCGTGGACTCGTTCCTCCAGTTCACCCAGAAGATGCTGGACAGTCTCTACAACTTCTGCTCCTCCTTCGCTGTGTCACAGGAGCAGATGACTCCGAACCGAACCGAGACCTTCATCCCGTCCACTTGCGTCCTCAGGTGGTACGAAAACTTCCAGAGAAGGATGGCGCAGAACCCGAACTTCTGGAAGTCCTGATGCCAGGGTCCCAGAATCTGAACCTGTGGACAAACTGTCAGGACCCTGGAGGCTCAGACCAAAGACTGATCTTGTGTCCATTGAGCCCACAGGTTCCTCTAGTCTCGTCTGTAATCGTCAGATAAACTGTGATCACAGGTTCAATCACCCACTGATTCTTCATTTAAATCAATTATTATAACAATCAATAACCAGCATCATCAATAAAGTGATATTGGACAGACTCATTGTTGTGGAACCATTTATTCCTCTGAGTCGTGCTGGAGGAGAATTCAACACAAGCTGGCAACCGCACACCTTTTAATGCTTCAATAAGAATCAAAGATTATTGATATATATAAAATATAATCTGACTGTTTGAAATTAAAAAGGCCTAATTATCAATGTCACTGACATATCCAACATTTAATTGCCCCTGGTCTCATATATGGAAAACCAAAGTTTAGTTTTTCATATGAACCAATGGTTAGGTCATGAAGTATTTACATTTTATTTATTACATTAATGAAACTCCTGACTTTCCTTAAAACATTCCAACATTTAAACTTCAGTGGTCAAGATTTAATGATGCAACACTTTCAGAAACAGACTCAATTCATTGATGCTACTATCGTGGTGTTTTATAAAGCTTCAGGTTTTTGTTTCAACTTGGGGACATGAGATCATTTTAGTTAGAAGGTATCAAGTAAGTTTAGTGTGTGGTGTACTGTCAGGCTGTGTCCACCAGGGGGCGCTACAGGATGATGTTGGTGTCAGGAGCCTGCAGCTACACTGATTTTAAAAAGACAAACAGAAGAAAGACA
This sequence comes from Paralichthys olivaceus, assembly GCF_024713975.1. Taxonomy (NCBI): domain Eukaryota; kingdom Metazoa; phylum Chordata; class Actinopteri; order Pleuronectiformes; family Paralichthyidae; genus Paralichthys; species Paralichthys olivaceus. The sequence goes on from NC_091104.1 coordinate 3,296,524, forward strand.
GATTTTTTAAACTCAAGGTGTTGAAAACAAAGCTTGAGTGATGAAGGATTAATGATGAAGATCACAACCTGAATGATGAAGATCACAGCCTTAATGATGAAGATCACAGCCTGAATGATGAATGATGAAGATCACAACCTGAATGATGAAGATCACAGCCTGAATGATGAAGATCACAGCCTGAATGATGAATGATGAAGATCACAACCTGAATGATGAAGATCACAGCCTGAATGATGAATGATGAAGATCACAGCCTGAATGATGAATGATGAAGATCACAGCCTGAATGATGAAGATCACAGCCTGAATGATGAAGATCACAGCCTGAATGATGAATGATGAAGATCACAACCTGAATGATGAAGATCACAGCCTGAATGATGAATGATGAAGATCACAGCCTGAATGATGAATGATGAAGATCACAGCCTGAATGATGAATGATGAAGATCACAGCCTGAATGATGAATGATGAAGATCACAGCCTGAATGATGAATGATGAAGATCACAGCCTGAATGATGAAGATCACAGCCTGAATGATGAAGATCACAACCTGAATGATGAAGATCAAAGCCTGAATAATGAAGATCACAACCTGAATGATGAAGATCACAGCCTGAATGATGAAGATCACAGCCTGAATGATGAATGATGAAGATCACAGCCTGAATGATGAAGATCACAGCCTGAATGATGAATGATGAAGATCACAGCCTGAAGGATGAAGATCACAGCCTGAATGATGAAGATCACAGCCTGAATGATGAAGATCACAACCTGAATGATGAAGATTAAAGCCTGAATGATGAAGATCAAAACCTGAATGATGAAGATCACAGCCTTAATGATGAAGATCACAACCTGAATGATGAAGATCAAAGCCTGAATGATGAAGATCACAACCTGAATGATGAAGATCACAGCCTGAATGATGAAGATCACAGCCTGAATGATGAATGATGAAGATCACAACCTGAATGATGAAGATCACAGCCTGAATGATGAATGATGAAGATCACAGCCTGAATGATGACAATCACAACCTGAATGATGAAGATCGCAGCCTGAAAGTTCTGGACATGGTATCACAGCTGTAGATTCTCTTGTTGAGCTTTGGTATAAAATTCAATTTTATAAATTTTATATTTTAATTTGCTGAGAAACAGTTCATGATAAACTCGATGAGACTCAAACCTGTTCCATGTTATGTTTGGAACAGGTTTAGAATCTTGCGCCACACAGGAAGTGATGGTTAGTCATGAACTGGTCCTGATTAACGTCAGAGTTAGAATAAAGTTTAGGTTTAAGTTTCCTCACTGAGATAAATGTTCATGTGTGTAAGAGAGAGAGAGAATGTGTGTGTGTGTGTGTGTGTGTGTGTGTGTGTGTGTGTGTGTGTGTGTGTGTGTGTGTGTGTGTGTGTGTCTCTCCATGCTGCGTCACAGGGGCGGTGCCCTCAGGTACACTCACCAGCAGCGGTCTCACACACAGACACACACACACACACAGACACATACGCACAGAGGAGGCAGTGTGTTCTCGGCCCCAGACGCGCGCACTCGTGCACTCTCCTGAGCCTGAAGGTCGAGTCCCGCAGATAGAACCAGAGGAACCACCGAGGACCAGCGGAGGAACCAGCGAGGACCAGCGGAGGAACCAGCGGAGGATCTCCGGAGCAGCAGCGGAGCAGCGTGATGTTCAGCTGGGTGAAGCAGGAGCAGGGTCGGAGCAGGGAGGGAGAAATGTACCAGACTGTGACCGAGGGTCTGCAGAGCCTCTACACCAGGAAGCTGCTGCCGCTGGAGGACACCTACCTCTTCCATGACTTCCACTCCCCGGCCCTGGAGGCCGCAGACTTCCAGAGCAAACCCATGGTGCTGCTGGTGGGACAGTACTCCACCGGGAAGACCACCTTCATCAGGTACGAGCCCCACCGGAGGGGGGAGGGGGGGTTAAACACAGCGTCCCTGGAAGCAGCTTTACCCACTTTAACACCAGACCTCATTTAAAAACCTCAACATTCAACACTCTCTCGCCTCTAGAGAAGTTTACTGAAGGGGAAGAACATCAATCCACATGTCAAACTAATGTGTTGGGTCTGATGTTGAGATCGTCTAATGTTTAATCCCCCAAATTCAATCTGCGTTTAGGAAAAGTAATATTTTAGATGCTGTTCCTGGTTCTCTCGGTTCACAAGGAAAAGCTGAGCAGGAAAAGATGGAGCATTCGACGACTAAGACTTGTCTCTAATGATTCTATAGAAAATACAAAACTATAAAAGTTATTAATCATAACAAGACATTTCATTTTAAAGTTGGGAAAACAGATGAAGATGAGCTCATTTACAGTCACATACACAAATACATGAAATTTCTCCTTAAAGATTTTCCCAAATATATCTCAAGTCTTTTTTGAATCAATGAACTGAAGTCTTGAAATGATCTTTAAACTGGAGCCAACACAAGTGGACGTTTGTTGATATGAAGTTCACATCAACACGTTAACAGTAAAATCAAAGTCATTATTGTCAGAATTCAAATATGTATTTCCATCATTGCAGTTCATTTCAATATTATCAGTAGTTTTACACTGTGTATGATTTATGTTAATTACACCATGGTTGTCTTTCTCACCTCCTACACTTTTATTTGTGGAACTTTATACCAGATATCATATAAAATGGACAAGGAAATAAAAGTGTCAGAGCAAAATTTAATTTAATATGCGACAGAAATGAAGAGTTGTTGAACCAGCTGCTTTTTAAGTGTCAGGCTCCAGCACGGCTCAGGTCACTGCTGTGGAAACCTTCATGTGACTCATGTGTATGTTGTCCTAATGTTTGTGAAGTTCACAGCTCCGGCATCAGCTGAGGCTCATGGGTACTGTAGTTTGCATTGAGTGGCGCTTCAGAACCTGAAAATGTTTCTGTGGCATAGAATTCAACCCGTCATTGGAGGGAGGGGGGGTGTGTGTGTGTGTGTGTGTGTGTGTGTGTGTGTGTGTGTGTGTGTGTGTGTGTGTGTGTGTGAGAACCCCTGCTGCCTTATCTAACGGAGCCATACAAACAGCTCTCTGAGGTGTGGCTCATAGTAAATGGCTGGAGACATATTTCATGGATAATTTCTGTGCCTCAGTGAATTCAGTGCTTATTCAAAATTAATTAACAAACACATTTTAACACTTTTATCAGAAAAGTCTCTGGAAATAGTAAATTCAACTTTTTGTTTTCTGGTTGTCCGTCGCGTTCTTGTGAACAAGATATCTCAAGGACACCTCGAAGGAATCTCTATAAATGTGGCACAAACCTTCACTTGGACTAGAGGATGAACTGATTCGATGTTGAAGGTCAAGGGTCAAAGTCACTGTGACCTCACAAAACGTTGTTTTTGGCCTCCTCATCATAATATTTCACTTGAAAGAATTTCATAAAATTTCAGCAGTCAAAGGTCAAAGGTCACCTCATATGAGTCTGGGAGAAGATGAAGACTGAAGCTGCACTGAAGTTAATGAGACAAACAGGAAGTCCCACTCTCTCCAGATTCAGATGAAGCTTCTCATAATCATCCATCTCATTTATATCTGCTGGACTCATGAGCTCAGCTGAAGTCCTGTTTTCTGCCTGGAGGCTGAGACGTCGTCACGAGTTACAGAGCTGATCAACACGCTGCCCGCCCCCCCTCGCTGTTAAAGCCACTCAGGGGAGGAGAGTGTGTGTGTGGGCTAAAACCTACACAGCAACACACACAAAGACACACATGAACGCACACTCTTACAGTATTTGAAGGTTGATTTCCTGAGGATGATAGTAAACTGTATTTGTGTGTCTGCACTAAAGGAGAAGTCGAACAGAGCCTCTGACTGTTGAATGTTGAATCGGGTGCAGGTGCAGCAGGTTTGTTTGAACCAGTTCATTCGTGACTGATGGTAACTGGGTGTGAAGTCAGTTCACATTACACAAGCTTCACAAGAAGGTTTAAGGCAGACCTCATGTGAAAATCCTCACACGTGTCGGCAGATTCTAGAATGTCCAGAACGATTCTGTCGTTAGGCCAGCGTCAGTTTCAGATTGTGTTATCAGCTCACGGTGCACAGACACACAGACTGAACTACAGACGAGTGTCGGGAGCTGCACCATCGCATTAAGCTTCCTGTCGGGTGACATGAAGCAGAGTCATGAGTTTCCACCTGGATCCACGACAGCGGAGACGAGCTGAGACCTGCACACTGAAGTCTGACGTAATCACTTCTCTGCCGCTATACTGAGGTCAAACGAAGGTCGTGTCTGACCTTCTGGATAATCTGCGTCTGCATGTTTCAACCTGTGCTGCTGCAGCATTAAATGCAAATAAAGATGGAAATCGCAACAGCTGTGAAGCCAAAACATCTGTAATCGCCCTCTGGTGGCTGGATGCAAAATAGGTCATAAACCCCGCCTCCTCCATGTTGGCAAATTGGACATGGACCAAACTAAAATAAAAAGTTATTTATCATCTATATGTGCTGTCACTGATCATATAAAGATGTGTGTGTGTGTGTGTGTGTGTGTGTGTGTGTGTGTGTGTGTGTGTGTGTGTGTGTGTGTGTGTGTGTGTGTGTGGCCACTACTGAGGCCCCACCCTGCCCCAAGGAATGCTATGAATCATGGGAACAGATTTCCAGTAAAGTGCATACTTGACAATTTCATTTTCTTCTACTTCTCTGACTGAAGTGAAAGCAGCAGAGTTGAAGGTGGTCCACTGAGCGGCTCCAGGACCACGAGGAGGCCGCTGCGTGGTCTCTGACTGATCCATCAGAAGACGGGTGGAAACATGAGATTTATGAATCGGGTGTGAAGCTGCCGTATAAACATCTGAGCTCAGTTTTGAAATGAAAGATGTAGATATAAATACTAATGGTCCCAAAGGGGCGTTGACCTTTGGCGTAGTTTACAATTAATCACCATGGTTGCAGAATATTTTTCTTTGGATTCGACGAGTCGTTACCGTTCTGGTATCTTTGCCACATTCTACTTTTGTGATTAAAACAAGGTTTTGTGTTTCTTCGTTTCTGCTGATGTTGACGCTGATGAGCTTCCTGCACCTTTAGCTGAAGGTTTTATTTTTAGCATATGACGTTGTCTCGACGACGGAAGTGGAGTTACAGTGACAAACTCGTCCTCTCTTCACTGCCTCAGAAAATAATTGAACTTTAACATGAGAACGAAAAGGATGAAGTGGCTGCAGCAGAAGAGTTGGTCGTGCTCTTATTGATGTCTTTGTCTCAGACATGCAAAGTGCTCCTGCAGGAAAACTGATCCCAGGATCAGAGTTTTCTGGTGTTAACTCCCGACCTGAGTCACAGTCGGCCTCTGTCTGATAACAGAATCTCTCTCTCTGTGAAAATCCTGGTGGATCAGCAGCTCAGTGAAAACATGACTGGAAAACATGAAAACATGTGGATCTGTCAGGACTTTGACAACAGGAAGCCAGAGGACAGAGACTCTGCAGCCATTTTCCATCTCTTCCTTCCTTTCTCACTTTTCTCCAACAGGGAAAAGTGTGAGAGGTTGACGAGGTCGACGTTAGATGAAAGGACAGGAAATCCATTTTTTATTTCAAGGCTTCAGAGGAACAGATTCTCTAAATTGAGAGTTTGGGCCGTACTGACGGAACCCTGAATAATGACATGAGAACTGAGAAACGATGAAAAACAGCGTCTGTTCTGTCTGTGCCGCTCACCCCAGGTACCTGTTGGAGCAGGACTTCCCGGGAATGAGGATCGGTCCAGAGCCGACCACCGATGGTTTCATTGCTGTGATGTACGGCGAGAATGAAGGTGTCGTCCCTGGCAACGCTCTGGTGGTCGACCCCAAAAAACCCTTCAGGAAACTCAACGCGTTCGGAAACTCCTTCCTTAACAGGTACACACACACACACACACACACAGACACAGACACACACACACGCACACACAGACTATAGATTCAAGTCAGGGGGCAGATATCTTCAGCCTGAAGTTGATATCAGACATCGATTGTTTCATATGATCAGTGACGTCATGAAGTCATCAGAAAATGACAGTTATGGTCGTATGAAGGAATGATGTCATCATGATGTCACATAGTGGTTTAATGTTTTAACTTTTCCAACCAATTAGATCAGAGACACGCCCTCCAGTTAAATCAGAACCGATCATTGTGCAGGATGTGAAATAAAAAGTTCACATTGACTGATCAGGTTTATTCAGCGTGTGCTTTCCATCCATCATTTTGATCAGAGGTCATTAAGGTTAATCTCTCGTCAGCAGCCGGTGGATTCAGCTGTGACTTCAACTGTTTTCATGATTTATTTCAGTGAACGTTTCTGCAGCAGCTTCCTCCTGAACAATAATGTACATGAAGACTTTCAGTCGGGTTTAGAACTCATCACAAAACCCTCACTTCAGATCGAGGGTTCGTCTCTGTCCTCCTCTTGTTTAATATCACTGGTCATCAGACGCTCGGCTGCAGCGTCATGTGTGAACAGAACATTTTACTGACTGTAAGTTAAAAAGTTGCTTAGACCATGTGACTCCCTGCACACGAGAGGTTTGAACATCATTCACCCTCATTTAAAACCATCACAACTAAAATGAAATCAAGGTATGAACTCAAACGGTTTATCTGGAGAATCGTTATCACCCCAATGAGGTCATCGGTTGATTTATTAATTGAAGTTATTCTGACGTCATGGGAATTTATGTAGAATTGCACCAAAACGCAAAATTGTCATGTGATCATGTGATTGTCGTCAATAAATCTTACTAATTCAAATCTACACAAACACACACACACGCGCAGAGACACACACACACACACACACACACACACACACAGTCAGCTGTCAGAGTTCGTATCAGGGGTTTAAATTTAGCTAAAAACACTTCAAACCTATTTCCTCTGTCCAGAAATATTCCTAAGAGGAAGTAGAAAGATAGTCGGACCTCAAACTGTGTGTGTGCGCGCGCCCCCCCCCCCCCCCCAGACATTCCTCTAACCAGGAATCCCGTCTCGTCCCTGTTGGTACAGTGGAGGAACTTTCCACAATAAGTTATTGTTTCCAGGGGGAAGTGTGTGTGCGTCACCACGTGTCAGAGTGGTGGTTTTGTTTTTTCCCGCTGCCACTAAAGCTCGGACACGCCAAAGAGATTTATAGCTGCTGTTGTCTGTCGGCCCAAATTAACTCTGTGCCGGTGGGCGTCCACAAAACCTGTCAGGGTTCAACATCTGGAGCCAAAAGGAAACAACAAATATATGATGCAGCCTGAAAGTTTCTATATGTATATTTATTATATTTATACTTACACTCTGTGTGTGTGTGTGTGTGTGTGTGTGTGTGTGTGTGTGTGTGTGTGTGTGTGTGTGTGTTTTTCAGGTTCATCTGCTCTCAGATGCCCAATCAGGTTCTTCAGAGCATCAGCATCATCGACACTCCTGGTATCCTGTCAGGAGAGAAGCAACGAATCAGCAGAGGTATGAGCTCACACACACACACACACACACACACACACACACACACACACACACACACACACACACTCTATGAAACAAAAGGGTCAGTTTACTTTTCTGTATGTGTGTGTGTGTGTGTGTGTGTGTATATGTGGTTGTGTGTACATGTCTTCCTCACATTGTGGGAACCATAGCTCGTTGAAGACATGGTGTAATGTTTGGTTAATGGTAGTTCTGAAGGGTGTGTGTGTGTGTGTGTGTGTGTGTGTGTGTGTGTGTGTGTGTGTGTGTGTGTGTGAGGTGACTAAGTCATCATCCTCTGTGTTGTGTAACTGTCCTTGAAATTCTTTCACTTCCTCATATTGTATCAGAGCAGTCGTCCTCCGTTCACTCATCACTCAACATTTAGTGTAATTACAGGTCAGAGGTCTGAATGACTCACACACACACACACACACACACTTTTAGCTGCTAAAGCTACGTTCTGGAGTTTATCAAGCTATGAGAGCAGAACTTACCACGGCCGTCCTCAGTCGTATGAACCGTCAGCTCATGCAGCCAGAGCTGAGACAGCAGGAGACAAACATGTCAGAGGACATGGAGGGACATGTTAGGGACAGGTGAGGGACATGACATGAGAGGAGAGGGACAGGTGAAGGACATATATACAGTCACTGATGGTCTTTATATACAGTCTTGGGCCATGTGTGTCCTCTTTCTTTCGCTGTGGATATTCATGGTCTTCAGAGGAGGATTCATACGACTCTGTTGACCTCGTGAACTTTTCTCAGGAGGACAAAATGTCTCTTCAGCCACTTTGAGCTCACTTGTCTTCTTGTTAAAACGTCTTTTAAACCTGTGACATCACTGGTGTCACAGTTTTCTTCTCCTGAATCTATTTCTGCTCCTCAGAGGATGAACTCTGAGCTCCACCTCTGGAGAAACTAACTGTATGATTAACTTTGAGCGGATCAGAGGGTTTCCGACCTCAAACTGTGAGATCTTCTTCTTTTTGGTTTCACTTCTTGTTTTGCCTCAGTCTGTTTCCTCTGATGATGAATCAACTGAAACCTCTAAGTTTTTTACAAATGCAGATCTGAAACCAGGGAAACTGACAGAAAGCATCCAAACAGGAACCAAGTGTCGGGATGTTTCACTTCATTCAGAGTAACACAAGTGACACGTGACTGGAGTGTGTTGAGTCCTGGTATTACTGAAACGTAAAGGGAGAAAACACTGAAGCTCCTGAAACACTCGTCAGTTACTCAGAGCCCACTAACACGTCACCCTGATGTCATGTGACAAATCTACATAACGCACGGCTTGCGGCCAGTCCGACACGCCCCCTTTCGAAGGTAAAGCCAGAGCAGCGTGGAGCACCTGGCCAATCAGAGCAGACTGGGCGTTATCAGGAGGCGGGCCTTCAAAGAGACAGCAGATAAGCGTTTGAGACAGAGACTGAAAAGAAGACGTCTCCGTTAACATTCGTCTCTGGTGATCTGATCACATGTTCAGCTCCGAGTTCATCAGTTCACACCTGGTGTTTCCACGTGTGATCGAATCCCACTTCCTGCTCTATCACAGAATAATACACAGAACGAACAATGTGAACATGAACACAGGATTCATCTGGTCCCTGTTGCTCTTGTATTGAGTCAGCCTGGATGACGGCAACCGTTAAAGACCTCAGCTGGACGGGTGGAGGGGAGAGGAAGGTGGAGGGAGGGAGGGATGCAGGATTAGAGGGAGGTACAGAGCGCCACAGGAAGCGGCGGCAGGGCGTTCCCTCCATCTGGAAACACTTAGAGCTGCTCAGCTGAGGCTGAATTCCTCCTGACGATGTTCAACAGGCCAACAGTGACCACACACACACACACACACACACACACACACACACACACACACACACACACACACACACAGGCTGACGTCAGCAGCATCACTGACAGATTGAACTTCACCACACAGACACTGAGGGTTCAGTGAGATCACAGCTACTGCTCTGAATCTGATTCAGTCACATTCAGCAGTGACAACACACATACACACACACAAACACACACACACAAACACACACACACACACACACACACACACACGTGCGGCAGCTGTTTTAAAACACACGTGTTTGATTGGGGATTTAAACTGATGTTAGTCATGTGAACCGCGTGTGGACATTTTCCCACCAGGTTTTAAAGCTGTGACGACACCGTGACACTGGGCATGTACGTGTGACCGGAGTGTCACATGACTCAGCAGACGACAGAGCGTTGGATCGGTTGTTTGTGTTGATCCGTGTGTTGTTTGGTTGAAGCTCAGTCGCTCTTTAATCAGACAGAAAGGAGGTAAATGTTGTTTTACATGTTGTGTTAATCTGCTCTTTGTGCGTCTCAGAGCTCGTTGCGTGTTGTCGCATGTTCTGCAGAGCTGCAGCCTGACGACAGGGTGGAGTCTCCGTTTGCTCGCCCGGCTCAGTTCACGCTGATCTGCTGCCAGTCAGTGCTCATCAGAGGGCGAGGCCCGACACCAGCCTCCGCGCTTGGAGGGAAACTCTGTGAATTATAGTTGATGTAGTTTTAACATTTTACAGCCTTGTATTTTATTACTGATGAGAAAAAACGCTCGACACTGTGACAACTCCTTCAGAAATCCACTCTGGTCTCTGGTCATAAAGAGGTGATGAGAGGCAACGTGTTGAAGGTTTTCACGGACGCTTCCCTCTCAGATGCTTCTCCTTGTCGCGGTGACTCGTCGATCCCGAGCTCACCAGCAGTTTGTTTCATTTTGCTCTCTGCTCTCATTCTTCTTCAGGGGATTTAAAGGTCTCTGTTTCAATGAGTCACCGTTGGATTTGAGCCTTACTCAGATTCTTCAGTCCGACCGTCAGCGTCCTCCCTCCCTTCGCTCACTGGCTCTGTCCTCGGTGTCTCCGTTCATTCCACTCCAGTCCTCTGGTGTCACTGGTCTGCTTCAACACCTCAGATCCAGTAAAACGAACTCAGTGACCCCACCAGTGATACATCCACTGACTTTATAAAGACGGACATAGACTCAGAGACCGGAACCTGAAGCCAACGCTGAAGTGCATGAAATCTGTGTTGTGTGTACTGACCAGCAGGGGGCGACTGGTAGTTTCTATAGAAGTCTATAGAAAACGTCTCTTCTCACTTTCTAACGTCAGTAAACTTTGTCCTCGGGGTTTTTTGTCTCAGTCTCTAGTTTAAAGTCTTCTTCAAACAGCTGATGTTCGTTTATCAATTAAGATCATTTAGAGTCAAACAGAGCAGAAAGAACAGGATGTGTGGGGGGGGGGGGGGGGGGGGTAAGACAGTGTGATTGATTACTGAACAGTACCAGCTGGCAGGTGGGCGTGTCCTCGAACTCTCAGTAAGGCTCCACGCCCACTCCTCCATATATGGTTACTTCTGGTGTCAACAAACCAAGATGGCGTTGGTGATCAGAGCTGACTGTAACACACTAGTATTAGCATGCTAAGCTAGGCTAACCAAGGATTCACTCCTGGTGTCGGTGCCGTTCTGTCAGACGTCTGTGTGACGCCGCCTGGATCTCATGGGGTCAACACAGTCCAGCGCTGTCACTCAGATTCTCTCTGTTGAACCGTGGACACATGTTTTTGTTCTGGGGGCGTAGATGCAGCTCGTGAGAGCAGGACAGAGGAAGTGCTGCCGTTGGTCTGAAGGCATTTCCCTTTCAACAGGAAACAAATCACGTGAAGCTGTTTTCTCTCTCCGACTGACAGAGCGTCGCCATGTCTCCTGGGACGAACACCTGAACCTTCAGGTGTAACCTGAGACCGTGTGTGTGGGGGTGGGGGACAACGTCCTCATGTCACCATCGGACGTTGTCACACATCATTAATTCATGAATGGACGAGTCAGGGCTGAGGACACTGTGACAAAGCTTTATTCGGTTTTAATGCTGCAGCGATTTATTGATCATTCAGATTATTGATGTGCAAATATTTGATATTGTTTTTAAAGAATCATCTTAAACTGAAGAAGCTCTGATGTTTTAAAGATGAATCACTGACATTGAGATTTATTGATAATAATCATTGATTAGAATGTGAAGGTTAGGATGAGGTGAGTAGTAATTATAGTGTGTGTGTGTGTGTGTGTGTGTGTGTGTGTGTTGTGTCCACAAACAGTCAGAGGTGTGGTGCCCTGCAGTAATGTTGTGATTGTGCACAGCAGTGTCTTTAGGTTAAATACTGAGGTTGAAATGTGATGCAGGAGGTGAACTGCTGTTCTTCAAACACACACACACACACTCACACTCACACACTCACACACACACACACTCACACACACACACACACACACACACACACACACACACACCCCTGCACAGACGGCAGCAGCATTACAGACGGACTGATGAATTCAGTGTTGGAGGTTTATTAGATCTGGTTTTAGGAAACACTGTGACTGTAATGATCTCTGCAGCCTGTGGAGGACGCTCTCACTAAAATGGACTTTAGATGAAGACTCATCTGATGGAGGCTGTTTACTGAAGGTGTTTCTGTGTGTACACTTTGTGGACTATGTCATCTCCGGGTGTCTGTGTGTGTCTGTGTGTGTGTGTGTTGCTTGGGTCAACACAATAATAGTACATCTAGAGAAAGTGAAACGTTGAACTATTGATAATTACATATTTATTATCAGTAATAAAAGTCATAATTAATTTGTGAGCTTTACTTTAAATCATTGTGAATAATTAAACATGTTCTATTTAAAATCTCTTAGTCACAGTATAAGTGACTGTAGCTGTGAGATAATTACAGCAGGAACAAGAAATGGAATACAGTCAAGGACAGATAGAAACCTGAGTCTCACTGTTCCTCCTTCTGTCGGAGGAGTTTTCCAGATCAGGGCCGAGGAGCCACACCCAGACATCCACAGATCAATTTACACACACAGGCACACACTCACACACACACAGGCAGACACTCACACACACGCACACACTCACACACAGTTGTGTCTCCATGACTTCAGAGGACATTGACTTATTCTAATGCTAACCATAGTTACTACTGACCTAACCAAAACCTATTTTAACCTAACGCTTATATTTAATAATTTACGTTATGAGGATTAGGTCCCCACAACATGAGTATTACCTGAATCACACACACACGTCACAGGTCACCTTTATTAAATTCATGTCCTGATTGAACTCTGACGTCAGCATCTGGAACCTGAAGCTTCTAAATGTCTCAAACTGAAAATCAGAGCAAACAAATGAATCTTCAGAGGCAGAATGTTGTTGAGTTATTGAAGATCATCTGGGTTCTAAAGTGTTGCTCCCTCTGTCCGTGTGTCTGTCCTCAGGTTACGACTTTGCGGAGGTCCTGCGTTGGTTCGGGGAGCGGGTGGACCGCATCATCCTGCTGTTTGATGCCCACAAACTGGACATTTCTGACGAATTCTCTGAGGCCATCAAAGCCTTCAAGGGCCAAGACGACAAGATCCGAGTCGTCCTCAACAAGGCCGACCAGGTAGGACATCACGACCGTCTGATAACAGCTGCTGCTCACCTGTCCCAGTCTGACTCCTCCTCCTCACCTGTGTGCTCAGGTGGACACCCAGCAGCTGATGCGGGTGTACGGCGCCCTCATGTGGTCACTAGGGAAGGTGATTAATACTCCAGAGGTGGTGAGAGTTTATCTGGGTTCCTTCTGGGCCAAACCACTGCAGAACAGTGAGAACAGGTCAGAGAGCATTCACTCACTCATTCATTCACTCACTCATTCATTCATTCATTCACTCGTTCATTCACTCACTCATTCATTCACTCACTCACTCATTCACTCACTCATTCACCCACTCACTCATTCATTCATTCATTCACTCGTTCATTCACTCACTCATTCATTCACTCACTCATTCATTCACTCGTTCATTCACTCATTCACTCACTCATTCACTCACTCACTCATTCACTCACTCACTCATTCCTTCATTCACTCACTCACTCATTCACTCCCTCCCTCCCTCACTCACTCCCTCCCTCCCTCCCTCCCTCACTCACTCACTCATTCCCTCCCTCCCTCCCTCCCTCACCCTCTCACCCTCTCACCCTCCTGTCTCAGGCGTCTCTTCGAGGCGGAGTCTCAGGACCTGTTTAAGGACATCCAGAGTCTCCCGAGGAACGCTGCCCTCCGTAAACTCAACGACCTCATTAAGAGAGCCCGTCTGGCCAAGGTGAGACAGGAAGTGACATGTTGTGGTTGGCGTTGACGCCTCAGGAATGTGTGTGAGTCTGGGACAGAAGAAGGAATGTGGTCCCTCAGATCAAATGTCTTCTGATGTGTCCTCTCAGTCTGAACCTCTGAGTCCAGTGAAGACACAAATGTTACATTTATATAAAATGATTGAACAAAATAATCCCAGGAACAATTTACTGAGTGAATATTTCAGATGAAACAACATGAAGTGACGAGAGAGGAGTTTTCACATGTCCACACGTTAGCCTAGCTTAGCACAAAGACGTGAGTGCTGGTCACTCACCTCGCCTCCTTCACTTATCTGGACCCTTCTAAGGAGACTTAATCTCACCTCGCCTCCTTCACCACCGACAATAAACTTGAGGTTTCTTAATTAAAACTTTTAATTAGAACTTCACTGTGATTAAAACCAATGAAGACGTATTATTGAATGAAACTAAGCTCAGTGACCTTTGACCTGCTGCTCTGATGTCACGCTTCAGTCTCACCTGTTGTTTGTTAAGTATTCTCATGTTGACACGCCCCTCATTCTCCTGACTGTTGATTAATGACAGTCAGGAGAACTCCCTCCTCTTATGAAGCCTCCCTCCTTTCCCTACTTCCACCTCCCATAATGCAATGGGTCAGTGTGAAGGATTCCAGGGTGTCTTGCACCCCCCCCCCCCCCTCACTCCTGGTCTGAATCCATCCATCAGCAGTGGCGTAGTTTCCCCTCCGACCCGTTCACTCTCCTGTCTTTCTGTTTCTTGACTCACCCACACTTTAGTTTAGTTTCATTAAATGAGATTTGTTCCACTGCTCTTAAGTTAATATTTGTCCAATGTCCACTTGGTGTATTTTCTTTCTTTCGTGTTTGACCTGCTGTTCCAGAGAGGAACATCATTTAGTTTGATGGAACGTTCCGCTCGACTGAAACTGAGCTCTGAAGTTGATATCACCTCTGATGAGTTGTTATACAAATAACGACAAGTCGCTGATGTCAGCAGCGCGTCAACGGCCCGTGGGCTCGATTCAGTTCCTCTCAATCATTTCTTCATGACTGAGGAGTTCGATCTGTTTTTGTTCACGTTGCAGGTGCACGCTTACATCATCAGCTACCTGAAGAAGGAGATGCCGTCTCTGTTTGGACGAGAGAAGAAGAAGGAGGAGTTGATCATGAGGCTGCCGGAGATCTACACCATCCTGCAGAGGGAGCATCACATCAGCCCCGGAGACTTCCCCAACGTCACCAAGATGCAGGTACGAAGAAACACAGTCACGACAAGTGTTCTTCACAAACATTGTGAAACTTTATTCACCTTACACCTCAGTTTGATCAAAGTGAGTCTGATGAGTGAAGGTGGAGAACGTTTCCTCCTTCGCTCCCTGAGCGTCTGTTCTCTCACTCTGCTGAGTGGGTTCATCTCCTGAGAGAACAAGTGACTGAGAGTCTCCATCAGCTCCAGTGGAAGAGTGAAGCTGAACTGAGATCAGTTCTTAACAACCAGAGTTTATCTCCAGTGTTCAGCAGAAACTTTAAAACATGAAGAACTCTGAACAGTTTGTTTCAGCAGAGGATTGATTCACTTTGGTTTTACATAAAAACACAGTTAATGACCACGTGTGGCTGCAGGAGGAGCTTAAGATGCTTCATCACGCGTGTCATTGTGTAACAGTCTGAGAACGACCTGTGACCCCAAGACGACGGGATCCAGATGTTTACTGGTGTCAGGCAGATGTTTGAAGGCAGCAGGGACAGAGTGACCCAACTTAAAAACACACAGTCTGCAGCTGGTGTCTCAGGCCTGTAGAGAGTGTGTGTGTCTGTGTGTGTGTTTGTGTGTTTGTGTGTGTGTTTGTGTGTTTGTGCTCATTCCCCAGCCTCAATTGTATTTACTAATTTTTGGCGAGAGAGGATGTGTTTGTCTTTTCCCTGGTGAGATGTGTACAAAGACACACACGCACACACACACACACACACACAGACACACACACACACACACACATATTTGGAGTCGCACACTGCGTCCACCTGCAGCTCGGAGTCATGTTCACGTCCAGTGGATGATTCTCAGCTTTTCATCGCCCCCTGTCAGTGGAGAGAAAGACGTGCACTTTCTAATTTATTTTCTTATTTATTCTCTTTCTATGGTTCCCAGATTTTTCTTAATATCTGCGATTATTAAATATCTTGTTTTTACTCTGCATTTGTTTGGACGCCGGCGTAACCATAGCAACAGTGATGAGTTGTGAAATGAAGAAGTATTATTGTGGGTGGAGCCTGAGATTCACAGGCGACTGGGAACTTCAAAAAATAAGTTGAATTTAATTATGACTTTAAGTTTTGTGTGTCTGTCGCCCCCTACAGGATATGCTGCAGCACTACGACTTCAGCAAGTTCCCGTCCCTGAAGGTGAAGCTCATCGAGTCGGTGGATAAGATGCTAGCCTCAAAAATCGCTGTTTTGATGGCGATGATCCGAGAGGAGGAGTCCAAGCAGCCGCCATCCTTGGTGTCAGGCGGAGCCTTCGAGGGCTCTCAGGAAGGACCCTTCGGCCGAGGCTACGGCGAGGGCATCAGCGCCGGGGCCGACACTGAGGACTGGATCGTGAGCCGCGACAAACACCGCTACGACGAGATCTTCTACACGCTGATGCCTGTCAACGGCAAGATCACCGGTGTCAACGCCAAGAAGGAGATGATGAACTCGCGGCTGCCAAACACCGTCCTGGGGAAAATCTGGAAGCTGGCCGACTGCGACCACGACGGGATGCTGGACGACGAGGAGTTCGCCCTCGCGCAGCACCTCATCAAGATCAAATTGGAGGGATACGAGCTGCCCACCGATCTGCCGGATCACCTGATGCCCCCGTCCCACCGCAAAAACCCCACCGCAGACGCCCTGTACAACCACACCGAGGACTAGAGCGCTAACAGGGCGGCCATCGAGCCACCGGAGAGACTGAGCTGAGAGGAAGTCCAACTGTAAAAAAACACCACAGGTCAACTGCTGCTGATGTTCAGACTGAGGGAACCTGTCAGCAGACTGCTACAGAGGGTCAGAGGTCAAAGTTCAGGTGTTTTCTACTGAGGAGCTCATCACTAAGATGATCTCGTCAGTAACTGAGTCCACATAATCAGCTTTTATTTTGGTAAGAGTTTATATATCACCTTTTTTAAAGCAACAAACAGAGCTTTTATTGTGAAAGAGAACAGTGTATCCTGATATTTCCTGCTTCATATTCTTTCTTCACAACATCTGGGCGACATCTGGAGGCGACACGACCTCCTGTCGCTGATGTTTTGTTGGTCCGTGCAGTGGAGATAAATATCAGGATACAGCCACACGACTACGTATTAGTTTGAAAATGCATCAAATCTGCTACAGACACGTATCCACACTACTCTATGACGTTATATGAATTATAACTCTTTTATTCTGAAGGCCATATACATCCAAAAGCCGAGCTATAGAGTTTCCTGTAAACTGAGGAACACGAATGTTCCTGTTGTCCACCGTGAGACGCCGATCGTCCAGAAGAGGATTCGAGCCACGTGAAAAATGCAGAGTAAAATGTTTTCACGTGGCTCGAGTCTTCCTCTGTAGCATGAGATGAACGTTACAGGAGCAGCAGCGATGATCCGTCCACAGCGAAGCATCGAGGGGAACTTCCTCCTGAGCTGAAGGTCAAACATCTGCTGCCGAAGCTGCTTTTCTACTAGTGACCAAGATTTATTATTTTCATAAAGTCTCATGTCGGCTTCACTGCGTCACGGCTGCAGATGTTTTAATTATCGAGCTCATGCAGGAATCCACATAAACAGATTTAGAGACTCGTCAGAAGTGAGCTTTTCATTTGTGTTGAGGGAAATCATCACTTCTCTTCCAACCTGAAGGTGAAATGTTGAAGGATGCGATGATTCTTTTTAGATGGAGTTATTTTCCTACAGAACGAGTCACGAGGTCGCGTCTCCCCCCGAGTCGTCTTTATGTTCATTGTAAATCCGACTGACTATGTGTTTTGCAGCAGGAAGCCGTTACTTAGCGCCTCCTCAAGTGACCATAGAGTTCAGACGCAGTCCCATACCAGGATGCTGGGTCCATGGTAGTCTCAGAGGTCAAAGGTCACAGTCCGTCCTGTTTCAACAGCAGAGCGGCCGCTTCAGCTCGCTGTTAACTCGTCCCTCGGGGTTGGACGGCGTCCTGAAACGTGTCCGCTCGCTTCTGTTTCCTCGTATTGTAAACATCAGCAGAGACGAGCAGAGCGGTGACCTCTGACCTCTGCTGACAGCACACCTTCCTCTCCGTAGAATCCTCTGCTGCCTTTGTGTCTTCTTTTCATCTCTGTAAATTCTAACCTCCGCTGGGGAGGAGACTTTTTCCACTTCCTGTCATGACTGAAAGGAGTTGATGCTGCAGTAAATCTGATCATGTAAAAGTGTGTGAATGTGCCTTTAATTGCAGCAGCGAGGTTCGGCCAATGAAAATCAAACAAAACATCAAAACAGGACGATGAGGTTCAACCATGTGACCTGTGATGTCAGAGACACAGTCACATGATTGCAGCGTTTTCCACAAGACGGTGAGGACTGACAGTAAAAGTACAAGTTTATTGTTGTCATGGCAACGGCAGGTTTGAATGTGTTTAGTGATGATTCCTTTCATCTGTGCGTCAAACACCAGACGTCTGACTAATGCGTCATCATAATGAGAAACCTTCAAAATAAAGTTCTGCTCAGGAGGGTTAAAGGATTTTGATTTTTAAACGTTTCTATGTTTTGATAAAGTTTCCATAATCTTGAGAAAGTCTTATTTTTTCAATACATTTTCATAAACTGTTGAAAGTTTCTCATGATTCTGACATCAGGATATTTTATTGGTGGAAATGAGCTTGTTTGCCTTGATGCTAAAATGCCTGTAAAGTCCTCACTAGTATAGAACAGTGTCACACCCCTGGACAGAGCTGGAACTGTGTACATTCATATTTAAAGTATAAAAACACTGTACATGAACTACTGTAAATACGCTGATGTCGATCCTCAAGGCGCCAGCGGCTGCGCTCCAGTGATGGCGTCAGTTCTCTAACTGATGATTAGCAGCCCCTCAGTTTGTTTCCAACCTGTTCCCACTTCACGGATTTTAACTCTGTGAATATCGGAACCTAATCGATGACCAAAGTTTGTAAAAACAATTTCAAAGCTACATTTGCACACAGCAGTGCCTGCTCATCTCAATGATTCAGAAAGAGCGCCCCCTTGCTTCTGCTTGAGACAAAGCCTCTATTAGCTGTCAGATCCGCGTGTTTCAGAGCTTTAATCTTTCAGGTCTCTGTCTTTTAAAACCTTCTGTTCCTATGACAGGACGTGTTTGTCCTCGAGGATCCAACAGTTGCTCGGTGCCTTTAAAACACTGAGAAGCTCGAGGTCTGCGTTCATTTCATTTTCCCACAGAGCAGCTGTCTCTGAGGATTTATTGGTTTTAGTTTTGATCAAACGCATATTCATGTGAAGGTGAAAGGTTTTATTTTTGTGATTTTAAACTATTTTCCATTCTTGTTTGGATGTTACTCTGTTCTGATGATGCAGCTCATCCTGTTTGCAGAGCTGGAGACTAATAAAGTTTATTCAACACGTGCACTTCAGTGTTTCCCTCATTCAAACTCTTTTCATACATGAACTGAACCACTGACATGTTCCTGACGTGTTCCTGTTGTTGAGTCGGATCCGGACAATCTGCTGCCGCTGCTTCACGAACACCGTGTACACAACCTGACCGGATAATATTCTACACAGTTCATCACAATCTTGATTTCAGCTCCATGTGAAGTTTTTATTCAAGTAAATTTAAACTCGGGCTAAATAGTTTAGTCAACATTGTTTAATGAGTTCAGTTCATTGCCCTCGAATAGATTTTTGTGTAACATGAAGAACTTTTAGAATCAGGTTGTTTATACAAAGACAAAACGTGATTTAAACGATGTGTTCAATCAGCACAGATCCACTCTTCATTCAAACTGCTTCACACATCTCCGCTGATTTAATGAGCTGTTATTGTGAGGACGAGACGTTATCAGCTGACTGTGAAGTGTGTGTGCGTGTATACGCACACTCACACGTATGGGTGTGAACTTTGACCCCTGCAGGTTTCTGCTGCAGTCAGGTGAACCTGCTCATGCTGTAAATCCAATGGCTTCAAAGTTCACACACATTACATTAGACGTTGGTCACAGACTCTAACATCAGACTCTAACTTCAGACTCTAACAGCTTTCATATTTCTCAACTCGTCTTCGGAGGTCTCACTCTTGTCTGGGATTTTCCAGCTGGAAAAGACCAAAGAGAAGGTGAGAAAACGTGTGTGTGGTTAGTATTCATTATCTGTTGTGTCTTAGTCCTGTGTGATTGTGCATCACGTTAACCTCACGTATGTAAACGAACGTTCTTACAGGAGTTACATTATTTCAGTAGTTTTAGTCACAAGTTACTTATAACGATGTTTGTAACAAACAAAACTGAATTTTAACAGCTGGTGTAATGTTCATTTCTCATGATGTTAGTTTGTGGGTTTGAATTCAACAACTCATAAATTAATTATCTTATTCTTATTTTTTTTAAAAGTTGTATTTATTTTTTATCTGAAAATTCTTCTCGTTTCATCGTGAAAAATCCAAATTCAACTTTCTCTAAATCGCCAAAAAGTGACCACAAAATTCAAAATGTCTGACTTCCTGTTGAGTTGACTCCAAGACGCTCTTTTGTACATCAGGACATGATTCATGTGTCCAACATGTCAAACGTGTGTTTTTATTTCATACATGAATGGACCTGAATCCATCGATCAGTACCGATCGCTTCATCGTAGATGCATTTAGAGCCAGTTGTGTTCGTGTTGGTCGGCTGTACTTTGAGGCCGTCGTTTGTTTGTCTGCAGAAGTGAAGCAGGTTTTGTCTCTTGAATCATGTTTGAGTCTCCTCTCTGTTTTCAGGATGGAGGGCGAGGAGGACGGAGCGGGGCGGGTCAGGGAGCTGCAGGAGCAGAGGATGACGGTCCAGAAGAAAACCTTCACCAAGTGGATGAACAGCGTTTTCTCCAAGAACGGGGTGAGACAGGAAACTCCCACTCACTGAGAATTCACCCTTTTGTTCCAGAGCAGTAGAAGAAGAATGTCAGACTATTTTCAACTCATTATCCATTAAGATGCAGATTATTTATACACAATAGCTGACGGATGATGGTCTGTGTGTCCGGCTTGTTCAGTTCAGACCTGCAGCTTCATCAGTCTTATCACTCTGCTCTGTTTCCTGCTTCAGCTGCAGGAGCTCACGAGACAAACTTCACACAAAACAAAGACGTTCAAACCCTGAAACTCTGCTGAAGCATGATCTTTAAGTTAATTATGAACTTTTATTATTTACATGCATGACTTTTACTGGAGCTGAGTATTTTTATTGATACTTTTACTGAAGTAAAGGATCTGAGTTGTTTTGTCTCCAGCTCTGACTCATGTCCTGTGGATCAGCTTTAACAGATTCCACTGGGTCTATGTAGCTCCAGCATGATTTCATGTGTTTTTACTGTTTGATAACTGGATGCCAGCTGTTGGCTGAACACTGAGGCCTGCTGCTGATCCTCATTCCCAGAATTCCTCAGGGTTTCTGCAGGAGGGCAGAGTCAAGACCGCATATGTTGTTTTCTTATCCAGCTGAGGACGCAGAGCGTATCTGAGCCCAGGGGCCTCTATTAACACCATAGACTGCATACCTTAAAATTCAAAATGTCTGACTTCCTGTTGAGTCCAATACGTTCTTTTGAACATCAGGACATGATACGTGTGTCCAGCATGTTTTTATTTCAGTGGACCTGAATCCATCGATCAATTCTATATATTGGTTTTAATAATGCACCAATCAACAGACGTGTAAATAGTGTGTTAACTATTCAACCACTGAAATGAAGTTGGATGATCATTATTTCATGAAACTGAATTTTTTATAAAATGTAAAAAACAAACGCTTCTACTGTTTGACTGCTGTAATGTGTCTCCCGGCCGCCGGTGGCAGCACTGAGCGCACTGCTGCTGAGCACTAGTCAGGCGCGAGGCGGTGAAGAAGAGAGAGGCGGTTAATGGCGGGGTTTAGTTTCTCACCTGTAAAAACTCTGAGGCTCTTCAGGTGAGTGAGAATCTGTTCCAAAGTTCTAATGTTCCAAAGTTCTAATGTTCCAAAGTTCTAAAGTTCCAATGTTCTAATGTTCTAAAGTTCTAATGTTCTAATGTTCCAAAGTTCTAAAGTTCCAAAGTTCTAATGTTCCAAAGTTCTAAAGTTCTAATGTTCCAAAGTTCTTATGTTCTAAAGTTCCAAAGTTCTAATGTTCCAAAGTTCTTATGTTCTAAAGTTCCAAAGTTCTAATGTTCCAAAGTTCTAATGTTCCAAAGTAAGTTTCTCCACAAACTTGTATTTAGTTTAAACTGTGACGTCACTGATCCTCATCTTCACTCGTTTTCTCTCATCTACATAAACTAATTAAATTTGTTTTGATGAGAAACTTCATTAAATCAGAAAGTTCCACAAATGTGAGTGAACACAATTAGCTTCAGTAGCTTAGTGTGTGTTGTGTGTTAGCTTGTTGTTTCTTAGCTCAGTGTGTGTTAGCTTGTTGTGTGTCACCTCAGTGTGTGTTAGCTTGTTGTTTCTTAGGTCAGTGTGTGTTAGCTTGTTTTGTGTCACCTCAGTGTGTGTTAGCTTGTTGTGTGTTAGCTCAGTGTGTGTTAGCTTGTTGTTTCTTAGCTCAGTGTGTGTTAGCTTGTTGTGTGTTAGCTTGTTGTTTCTTAGGTCAGTGTGTGTTAGCTTGTTGTGTGTCACCTCAGTGTGTGTTAGCTTGTTGTGTGTTAGCTTGTTGTGTGTTAGCTCAGTGTGTGTTAGCTTGTTGTTTCTTAGCTCAGTGTGTGTTAGCTTGTTGTGTGTCAGCTTGTTGTGTGTTAGCTTGTTGTTTCTTAGGTCAGTGTGTGTTAGCTTGTTGTGTGTCACCTCAGTGTGTGTCACCTCAGTGTGTGTTAGCTTGTTGTGTGTTAGCTCAGTGTGTGTTAGCTTGTTGTTTCTTAGGTCAGTGTGTGTTAGCTTGTTGTGTGTTAGCTTGTTGTTTCTTAGGTCAGTGTGTGTTAGCTTGTTGTGTGTTAGCTTGTTGTTTCTTAGGTCACTGTGTGTTAACCTGTTGTGTGTTAACCTGGTCTCAGTTTTAATTCATTAGATTTTTAAATTGAAACATTCTTGTTTACAGAAA
This sequence comes from Paralichthys olivaceus, assembly GCF_024713975.1. Taxonomy (NCBI): domain Eukaryota; kingdom Metazoa; phylum Chordata; class Actinopteri; order Pleuronectiformes; family Paralichthyidae; genus Paralichthys; species Paralichthys olivaceus. The sequence continues at coordinate 3,319,505 of NC_091104.1, forward strand.
CAACCAACTGTGTTCAGGTCATTTCAATCATTTGGGAAATAATTATAAAAAATTTAACTGAATGGTTACGTCGTAAAGTTTGTGTTAGTTTGTGTTCGTACAGTGTTTTGTGAGAGAACTTAAATAAATGATAAACAATATTTTAGTTAATTTTTAAATTTAGGTCAGGAGGGTTTACAGCTTTTCCTTTTATGAGTATGATACTTAAACATAATATAATTTGATGAGCACATGTGACATTTTACTTAAGAGACATCCATAAAATTCAAACTGGAATCATCAAATGAAGGACTGTCAGTTCCAATGTTCAACCATCGGTAGGTTTTCATTTTCACACCAGTGAAACTGCACCCAGACAGTATGTTGCTCATTGTGTTTTTGATAAATCAAATAAATCTCTGTGGGTTTGGAACACGGGGTCGTTCACTGAGTGTTTCAGATGTAGTTTCATGCAGAAGATAAAGCAGCACTGTGGACAAACACACACAGAGGTGTTGAAAGCCTGATGGAGGAGAGTGTCTTGAATTAGAAAACTTTGTGGTGATGGAAGCAACATGTAGCGTGTGTTAGACGTCAGACTTATGTTCTCTGAGATGGTCTGATTAACAAACTGTAAATTATTTTGGAACAAACACTTCAGAGTCTAAAGTTAGGACCGCCACTTGTCCACTTACCTTTAAGATGTTGGGTGGACAGGGCCCCTGACCTGTAGATAACCAGGATGTCCTGAACCAGACAGTACGGAGAGACGTTATGTAACACACCTCAGGGGGAAGTTGGATTGTTAAAATGAAAGTTAACCTAATTGCCCTGGACTTCCTGCCTGTCACACAACTGTACACGTGTTAAATCATGGATTAGAAAACTTGATACTTCTGTTGCTCTGCTCTATTAATATCAGACTGGTACCTTTACTCAAGTAAAAGGGTGTGTGTGTGGGTGGGTGTGTGTGTGTATTGACCTTGACGCATCAGTATATGTGTCCATCTCTAGTTTATGAAAGTATTTGTCATATGAACTTATAATGAAAACAATTGTTGAATCACAACTATAGTTTTCCATTTGCTCCAAACAGTCATGGTTTCATGGAAGTGTATGTGTAAATACTATATTTATTTTAAAGCATCGCGATGCTGTTTGTTTTCATCCATATTCACTGATAGAGAATTTATAAACTGCTGAATAGGGAAAAGCTTCGTTTTATATAAAGTGTATGAATATAACATGTTAAAATGTGAATGAAAAACATAAACCATGGAGCTCTGTTATGAAACTGCTGGTTTGGACTCATGACTGGATCCGGCAGAGTTACTCAACTGTCCTGACCTCCTGCAGGAGAGCGGGGAGCTGACTGACGTCTACGTGGAGCTGAAGACCGGAGTCGTTCTGATTCGTCTGCTGGAGCTCATCTCCAGAGAGACGCTGCCTCCGCCCAGTCGACGTAAACTAAGAGTCCACTGTCTGGAAAACAACAGCATCGCCATCAACTTCCTCAAATCAAAGGTAACTGACCATCCGGTTACCTCACCTGTCCATTATTTTAAGGTTGTTCCGGTCACTTTGTGTAATGTGATGACAACATCAGGGTTTGATGTTGTCATCACATTACATCTCGTGTTTTGTGTGAACTGTGTGAGTGAAAAATGTTTCAGTGTGTTTAAACACAAAGGAAACTTCAAGTCCTGTTGTCTACGTGTCCTAATGACTTCTGATTGCTGTTGGTGTTTATTGTGAGCGCAGGTTAGCGGGGGAGTGAAGATGGCACGGAACGTAGCGTAAAACCCGACAGTTTGTGAATGCACAAATTGGGGAAAGTACCTTTTTGGTTAAAAGCCCAGCTCCAGCCTGTCTGCTGCAATCCTAAAGCACCCTGATTCTACTTCTTCTTCAATTCCCTTGATGACTATCATTCTACAATTTTCGCCGTCAGATTCGGGTGGATCTGATTGGTCCAGAGAATGTGGTGGACGGGGACCGGACGCTGATCCTGGGTCTGCTGTGGATCATCATCCTCAGGTTCCAGATCGGACCGATTAACCTGGAGGAGGTAGAGTCTCTTTTTTTCCCACAACTTATTTAAAAAAAAAAAATAATTGTAACCTGAAACTCAAGTCTTCTCATCTTTCTCTCTCCTTTGTCTTTTCTCCACCTGTCTTCTCTCCCTCTTTTGTATCAATATGTTCCCATCCTCTCTCTTCCGTCTTCTCCATCCTCTTTCCCTCTGCTCTTATTTGTTTTCTAACTTGCTTTTCATTTCCTTTTCTTACGTCCTCCCCTCGCCTCCTTTCCTTCTTTCTTCCTCTCCTCCTGTACCCCTCAGGCGGGTGGTGGTAGTGTCGCTCACCGCTCGGCAAAGGAGGCTCTGCTGATCTGGTGTCAGAGGAAAACTTCGGGCTACAGTGGCGTCAATGTGCAGGACTTCTCGTCCAGCTGGAGGGACGGACTTGCCTTTAACGCCCTCATCCATGCCCACAGGTAAAACCCACGTGTACACACACACACTCACACACTCTCTCTCTCTCACACTCATCCCCCAATCTCTCTCTATCCTCGCCCCAGGCCTGACCTTTTCGACTATCACCGCCTCCATGGCGACGACCCCATCCGTAACCTGGAGCACGCCTTCTCCCTGGCAGAGCGGCAGTTTGGGATCATGCAGCTGCTGGAGGTGGAGGACATGGTGGTCCCTCATCCTGACGAGAAGTCCATCATGACCTACGTGTCCCTGTACTACCACTACTTCTCCAAGATGAAGCAGGGACAGACCATCCAGAAGAGACTTGCTAAGGTCTGAAGCAGCACCACATGGGGGCGCCACTGAGCCACTATATATATGATTTTATTTATGCTGATCTCATCCAGATGAAAACATTGTTTTGATTATGGTGTTAACATGAGTTGCTTATAGAATATTCATGTTCCTGTTAACACGTTACAGAGCGTAGTGCAGTTATGACCCACATCGTCATGACCGACATAATCTGACAGTTTTAAAATCCCAACACAAGTTTAATGTACAATGAATTAACCTTTTCAATGTGTTCTTTTAAACTCCAACAGGACTTTATAATGTCATTTAAACATACATGTCAACATAATCAGACTCAGAATACTCCACATGTCTTTATTCCATTGTGTTTTCTGAGAATCCCCTCATTCAGGATAAGTTAATCAGAACATGCTGTTTACACGACAATGTCTTATTCAGACTATCGTCTTAATCTGGTTGATAATGATGATTTAATATTGCTGTCCATGTAAAAGTAGTCTGATATTTTCTGCTGTTGGAACTCAAACTCATATCTTAAAGATGATAATTGGTTTTCTATAAATTCATTTTTCTCTTTGTACAAATCTTGCACTGCTCTGCCCTCTGCAGGCTGCTATTGGTACTGTAGCAGCAGTCTGTCTTGAAATCTCATCCACAGACATTTTCTCCTCTAGAATAAGTGAACATGAGTCTCCTCGCTGACCATTGGCTGGTTTGTTGCATCATGGTGTTCTCTAATCCATCAGGTTCCACTGCCTGCCTATCAAGCGGCGTGGATTACAGTCAGATTAGATTCAGGACTCATGGGAGCTCAACCGCAAGAGCTACAGAGCTGCAGCACACGGAACTCACACCATCTTACATCCTACCCACTGAAAGAACCCTCTGAAAGAACCCACTGAAAGAACCCTCTGAAAGAACCCTCTGAAAGAACCCTCTGAAAGAAAGACACCAGTGATACTAATGTTAAAAATACAGATAATATATTTACATGACAAAAGAAATGCTCACGTTTTATAGCGTAATGTTATTTAAATTGATAATATTTGAGTAATAATAGTTGAGATGTTTCATGTGAGGTGACAGTGCAGCCTTGACCCCTCTATCCTGTGAGGTCAGTGGGTGTGGCTGCAGACACTAAGCTAATCAGATCACACACACACTCACTGAGACGCTGCTGTAGGCAGCTTCACAAACATCAGCGATCGTTCTGCGACTCCACAGAAACACCGTTAGAGCAGAGGAGACGGATCTGGACGATAGAGTTGGTGTTCAGCTCCTGTTGCTCCTGATAACACAATGAAACAGACCGTCCTAAGATTTAACCCTGGACTCAGAGGGCAGTTGATTGGTTTCTATTTGTTGTCGTTTGTCTTTGTGGGGTTGGTCTGCCTGCAGATTTGTTGTATTAGTTCTGAGAGCAGTTTGTCGTTTCATGGATCCAAGGAAAAGTGATGGAGCAAACAAGTTTCTGTTCATGCTGAGGGATTTTAATTTATGGCTTTAGCACCTGTGTAAGGTTTAATTCATGAGAGCAGCTAAAAACAAACTTATAGAGTCTGATTGCTGATCTTTCTATATCTGGAAATTCCAGTTTTATAATCAGAGGCTTTCAGTTGTTGTGCAACTGCAGATGTTCAGAGTTCCTTTTGACCTGGTTCACCAATGCTCTGTTGAATTTAAATCTCAATATGCACTGACAATGTTATATTACCATGAGGGAAGGTTTCTGTCCATTGCCTTAGTGTCGTACTCTTGTGAACTATAAGCTCTGCTTCATTCAAAGCATGTTTGATAGTAGATGTACAAACACAGGAAATATAGATATTTAAAAAAAGTTGAGGGTAGTTAATTTTCTCTCTCTTCTAATGTTCAGCTGTGATGGTTGGAACTTGTGCAATAACTGCTGTTGATGTTTATGTACCAGGTGTTTCGAGGTCCAGTGGTTTACCTGGTGTCACGTAATGATGGTTTATATTTATAGATGCAGCTCCATCAGGTTCCCAACAATCCCCAACATGGAAAGGACAGGAAATGACCTGTGGGGTCTTTCCAGACTTTAACAGCAGTTAGTACATCAGGTGGTTTTAGCCAAACTGGAGACATCAGATGTTCCAGGTTCAGTCTGCACCTCTAGAAGACTCTTTAGCATCTGTGCTGAAAACACTAAATGTTTTGAGGTCCAGGTGAGGTAGAGGTAACGGGTGTAGCAGGTGTGTTTTATGTGCAGTCTATACTCTGCACCGGTGTGTGGTGGAGTAATGTTTTAGGTTTGAGGTAACAACATGTCATTGGGAGGAAGTCTCAGTGGTCAGTGGGTGAAGAGGGAGTACAGGAGAGAGTCATCCACCCGATCCCACCACAAGGTTTGTTCTGCGTCTCATCATCGTGTCCTGTTGCTCTGTTTCAATAAATTCATGAAGTCATTCACTGGACCTGTAGTTCTCGAACCTGAGGTGATAGAACTACGTTCTCCTTATTGTTCAATCGAAGGAAACAGTCTCCTCACAACTCGGACGGACAAGTTGAAATTAGGGGCCACAAGGAGATTTACTTTGTATTTGAGAGTTACAGGAAAACCACGAGATGAAAATAAAAATAAATAGGAGCAATTGGAGAGTGCAAAAATCTGCATCCACTATTCTGTTGTTCAGAGGTTCTGAGGTGCATCAGGTCGGTTCTGAAGAACATCTCTGACGACTTTGTTCCTGTGTGTCTGCTCAGATTGTGGGGATGTTGATGGAGCTGGATGACATGAAGGTGCGGTATGAGAGAATGGTCTCACATCTGCTGCAATGGATCAAAACCAAGGTAACGAAACCACAGTGACAGGAAGTGCAGCCGCTGTGTGGATGAACTCATGGTTTCTTGTCTGACTGCAGGTGGTTCAGCTGAATGACAGACGATTCCCAAACTCTCTGAAGGAGATGCAGACGCTGATGACGGCTTTCAAAACCTACAGGACAGTGGAAAAACCTCCTAAATACCAGGTGAGACTCCATCATGTTTCCGTCTTCTCAGTAAAAACAAACTAAATATGCTTTTTTCTGTGCATTGTCATTTGAGTTTTGACTTCTTGGTGCTTCTGGATGTGTCCTTGTCTCTCTGTAGGAACGTGGGGCAATTGAGGCTCATCTCTTCAGTCTGAAGACGCAGCTGGCCGCCAACAACCAGCGGTCCTACAATCCTCCAGAGGGTAAATGACACAGTCCAGCCATTCACTTTCTGAGGGTTGTATCTTTGTTATTAGCCACAGCAGTGTCTGTAAATAGATGATTATCTGGATCGCCCCCCCGGTGGCTGGCTGCAGTACAGTTCATAACAGCTTCCTCCTCCATGTTAGCAGATGGGACATGGATCAAACAAAAAAAAAGTAGTTAAATAAAGATGGTTTCTGGTATGTTTGGTAGTCCTCATCTCATGTGTTCATGTTTCTGATAAGTTTGGTTTTAAGTAGTTATTAGTCTATGATTTGTTCAAAACAACATATTTCATTACCTAATATTGCGTTTCTGTGTGTGAAGGTGAAACACTGCGTGACATAGAGAAGAGTTGGGTCTTGTTGGAGAGAGCTGAACACGAACGAGAACGTGCCCTGCAGGGGGCGCTGCTCCGTCTGGAGAACCTGGAGCAGCTTGCCCAGAAGTTTGGGAGGAAGGTAGATTCTCCTAAAAGAAAAAATCTAATACAATGCACATTGATACTTTCTGAGGCAAAAAGTGAACGTTTGTAGTGATCAACAATTTAACAAATGCTAATGATGGATTCGTGTTACATCCAGAATTCAGGCAGTGCTCTGTTTGTTTTGGTACCTCAGGCAGCTCTGAGAGAGGGGTATCTGGAGGACACGGTGCGGCTCATCCGGAGGCAGGACGTCCGAGGTCTTTCCACCCTGGAGGAGGTGCAGGCAGCTGGCCGGCGTCTGGAGGCCCTTGCCACAGACGCTCTGGCCAGAGAGCCACGCTTCACTGCCCTGAGAGACATGGCCAAGACCATTGAGAGAGGAAACTACCACAGCAAGGAGCAGATCATCAGGCGGTGAGTGACCTGCTGTTTGCTCCATCAGGTGCAGGGTTGAATGAGGACCTGAAGGGACAGTGTGGGGTGAGACTGGTGCCAGGTATCAGGAGTATGTGAGGATGAGGAGGTGGTTTAAGTGAAAGATGAGTGACAACTGAAGACAGAAATAAAATCAGGTGTCACCAGCGAAGTGTGGTGACTGGATTTCAAATCCTGACTTTCACAGTGCAGCTCTGACCTCATCAGTGTGATGCGTCTATGCAGCCAGTGGCCGAAGGCTTTATGTTTTCAAGTTCGCCGCCTTTTGAGTGTGATATCTCAAGAAGTCCGTCAGGGAAAGAACCATATGTACTCTGTCTGTGTGTCCTAAGGGAGGAGAGCATTCGTAACCGATGGAAGGACCTGTTGCAGCAGCTACAGGAGCACAGGGGGCTGCTGGGTAATGTAGTTGAAACCCTCAGCTGCCTCCGAGACATCGAAATTGTCTCCCAGGAGTTGAAAGAACTCCAGGTAAATACGCTTTGGTTTGTTAAGTAGATTGCAGCTGGGTTTTAAAATGTACACATAAGAAATAATTTTGTGTTGCTCCTTTGTACCATCTGTAAGTAATAATTCATTTTACAGCACAGGATCAGTATTTATTATCCTGTTCTTTCTAACATTTCCCTGTTCTCTCCTTTCTTTCTCTTCAGTCCCAGGCCAGTTCCTCTGACCTGGGGAAGCAGCTGACGGAGGTGGAGTCTCTCCTTCAGAAGCAGGATCTCCTGGAAGCTCAGATCTCGGCTCATGGTGAAACCATCGCCACCATCAGCAGCACAGCTCTGGTACAGCACTGATCGTCGTCTCATGCTGGTGCTGCAGCTGGATGAAAGGAATCGTACGCTCACCTCTCTCTCTCTCTTTCAGGGAAAAGTGAGCGACGGTCAGCAGATTCATAGCAGAGTAAGAGCTCTCGACACTCAGTACAAATCTCTGGTGTCGCTCAGCAGCAACAGGTATTCTTCAGTTTCACTTTTTAATAAAATCTTATTCAGGAAGAACGTAACACATGTCAATGTACAAACACGGAACTCCTACTTCTCTCCTCTCAGGAGGAAACAGTTGGAGGCTCAGTTGAGGTTGTTCGAGTTCTTCCATGACTGCGAGGAGTTGGAGGCGTGGCTGTATGAGCGCTGGTTGAGACTGCAGACAGCCGGACTGGGACGAGACCTCAACCACACCCAGCTGGCTCAACACAATCACAAGGTGAGACGTACAACTTTACATGATTCCTTGTGTCTTTTTAACAACATGAAACAATGAGCAATGCACACATGAAAGTACTTTGATAAAGTAAAAATCTGGTCAGTTCAATAAATGTTATCATATTGTCTCAGGTGCTGGAGGCGGAGATCCAGGCTCAGGAGTCCCTGTACCAAGGAGTTCTGGGTCGAGGTCAGGATCAGCTGTCCAAACAGAGCCGGGTCAACCAGCGAGCCGTCCAGAAGTGGATCAGGACTTTAAAGAGACAGTGGGCCCACCTGACCGACGAGGTGACGGGACGCCGCAACAGGCTGCAGGCTGCCACAACCATCAAACAGGTAGACGAGGTGTACGCTTTCTAACCGGTGAGAGAAGAGCAACAGATACAAGACAAACTATTTCACTCATGCCTGTTTTTCTGTTTATCTGCGCTAGATAAATAAACTGCCCTCACCCTAACCCAGCTCTTCAATCTATAACTACCATAACACCAACATAATATAATGATAATTCATTATTATTAATAACAAATTATTATCAATAATGGCAATTTAATAGTAATTATAATGATAAATTAATAATAAATTGGCACAAAAACAAGCAATTTTGCATAAAATGTTGTCAATTACATTTTTTAAATGTATTTAATTTCCTCTTTTTATTTTGCTGCTTTTTATCTGGTGTGATTATGAAGATTTTTTTCTAAACTTTAAGTCCCAATAAACAAAAACCACAGCAAATAATTGAGTGTGTTTAGGTTTATTGGGACTGGATCCACGTAATCTCAGACCTCTGTAGTTTACGACAGATTAACAAACCTTTCTTCTGCGCAGTACTTTGCAGAAGTGGAAGAGGCCAACTCATGGTTGGGAGACAGGAAACCGCTGCTGACCAGCGAGGACCAAGGGAAGGATGAGTCGAGCACGGCGGCGCTGCTACAGCGGCACCTGCGACTGGAGAAGGAGATGTCGGCCTACGCCTCCGAGATGAAGAGGTTGTCAGAGCAGGCGAAGAGCGCTGCGCAGCTAACAGCTCTGACTGTGAGTAAAGACTCAAATCATAAAATCCACGTGTGGCTCTGTACAGATCTACACATCTGTACACATCTGTGTAGTATACGACGGTGTCCCTTCATACTGCATTCCACTTCTTTACCGTTTAGGACACTGGCCTCCAGCTGACCTGAGTCTGACTGAGTGTTGTTTATATTCACTCTTTCAGAGTCAGTTTTACATAAACTGATAACAAATGAAAAGTTCACAGCCTCTCCTGACATCTTCACAGTTGAAATCATGCAGAGAGAGAATCTGTGCAACAGCCAGATGATGAGAAATACAAAAAACCTTCATGTTTGACCTCCACCATGTTGCCCTCTACCTGTGTAGGCGGAGCCTCAGCAGAGTAAAATGATGGAATACAGTGACTCATCTGGAGAGGAGGAGGTGCCAGGAACCAGCACATCATCACCAAGCCTAAAGGGAGGGAGGAGCCACACCCTTCAGAGTGAGGAGATTAAGGCCAAGGTCCGCTTCAGATACAGCAGAGGTACAGCTGAGCCGACATCTTCGATTGGTCATTTAATATAAATAATCCAAATGATTTTATCTGGACAGGACATGTCAGTTGTTACTGTTAAATAGTGTGTGGGGAAGCCAACAGCTAACAATTAGCCAGTTAGCATCAGTAAGTGAACTGCAGAGCTTTCAAAATGAATACATTTAATACGTTTAACTTCTGCTAACTGTAGCTGTTGTTTCATAATGCCAGAAAGTCCAAATTGTAAAAACAGCAATAGATATCGAATCCAGTATCCACGGACAATGTGATCCACGGTTGACTGGAGGTTTTTCTGTCCACATAAAAGGCATAAGATGCTTTGTTGTGTCGGAGTTGTAGGACTCATGGTCAGAGAGTCATTAAACATTTCAAGTAGAACAGGATCTGACCTGCTGGAGAATCTTAACACATATTAACTGATTGTTTTCTTCCATCCAGGCCAGTTTCCATGGGATCGTAATGAGATTGTTATCGTTGTCAGCAACGAGCCGGATGGAGACCGAGTTCTTGCCAGAGACGGCCGAGGAAACCAGCAGCTCATCCCCAAAACCTACCTAACCCTGCTGTCAGCCACAGTAAGATCGATTAAATCAGATCAATAATCCAAGCACAGCACTAAAGACTGACCTGTAATAACCAATTATTGTGAATTAATAATAAATCACTCACTGTGAATTTCATGTATAGAAAATAATAAACCTTTTGATTCTCAGTCCTTTATTAAGCCACAGAGAAATGACTACCTGACCGTGTGCAAATGTTTCAAATAAAAGGAACCAATCTAAATATTGTATGTTTACATTTTTGGTCCTGACTCAGACGTGTCATTAATAACATCCTCCGTTTCAGCCTGCGCCGCCCACCACGCCAGTCGGCACCAATGGCGTACCAGAGAGCCCAAGCAGGAAGGTGAGTCGCCCCAGACGAAGCCGCTCGATGCGCCGCAGCACGACTGAGATCCAAACATCGGGGATTCCAGACCCACAGTACCAGAGAGACACTGTGGAGCGCACACAGACTCAACTGGATGAGGACTACAAGTCCCTATACAAGCTGGTCAAGGTGAGAGAGTGGGATATGTAGACCGATAATAATGCAGTTCAGATTTTATCTTTGTGAAGCGAACATACAGATATTTGTCTGTGTATGTCATGTCATGCATTGTTTAAAATGGAAACAAAGACTCTTGATGTTTTGCGTTTCAGACGAGGACTACAAGTCTGGAGGAGATGCTGCGTCTGCATCGATTCTACAACAGCTACCAGGAGTTTGAGTCATGGATGGAGGACAAGGAGAACATCCTGAACACTTTCAGCACCGATTCTGAAAACCTGGGGGTCGTTCAGGCCAAATACGAGGTTTCCAGCATGATGCATGAAAATATAAAAATGAGTTCAAAGCTTTACTTGGCTCCAAACTGAGATTCAGCCAATATTCACGTTGACTTCTGGTTTTAGAACTTCCTGACTGAGTTGATGAGTGGGCGTGGCCAGTTGGATGACATAATCAAAATGGCGGAGGAGCTGGTGAGGAGTCGACACAGTAAACAGAGAGAGATCCAGGCCAGGCAGAGGAAAGTTTCCAACAGGTACGAAACAGTGGAAAACCATCGACGTCAATCATCACAGAGAGTCAGTGAACTGATTCTGTTCCTGCCCTCAGGTGGGATCGGATCCAACAGCTGAAGGATGAGAAGGGACACGAGCTGCTGAGTACAGCAGATGTGCAGTCCTTTCTGCAGAACTGTGATGAGGCTAAAGCTCTGCTGCAGGATCAACTGTCCCGGCTCGACGTCGTGGACGTGGGCTGCAGCTCCTTCACGCTGTCGGCCGAGGAGAAGAACCAGGCTCAGGCGCTCAGAGACATCCAGACCCTGGAGGGCAAGATCTCCTACCTGAAGAGCGTTGCAAAGATGTATGAGATACACTGTCGGATTTTTCCTGAGAAACAAGAAGAAGAATTTGTTATGTTTTAAAAGAATTAAAAATCAACACTGAAAACATTTGATGTTTTTTGTCCTGTGTTACAGGAAGCAGGACTGCAGTCCAGCAGAGAGTGCAGCCATCATGGAGGAGGTCCGGCATCTGGAGGCTCTACTGAGACAGGTCAAATGAGATCAAATCATCATCACTAACTATTTGTGTAGGAGTGACGCATCTCATGACGCATAGTGTTTAACTCTGCTACAGGAACTGAAAACCTGTGTGTCAACCGTCCAGTCTGAAATCACATCAGTTCTGTTGTTTCTCAGGTGAAACATCAGGCTGCAGAGAGACAGCGCCTCCTAGAGGAGGCCCGCAGGCTGCAGAGCTTCCAGCAGCAGGCCAAAGAGCTGCAGCGCTGGGCGGTTTCCATGCAGGAGCGCCTCCTGCAGGAGGAGACGGCTGCTGACGTGGCCTCGGCCGTTGCCCTGCTGGAACAACATCGGGAGCTGTGGCTGGAGATGGAGGAGCAGAGGAGCAGGTAAAGAGGAAGAGTCAGGAGGTACCGCCAAAGTAAAACCCAGCACAGGTTATTACTGCCTGAATGGATTTCTTTATTTCAGTCTTTATTCCTTGTCTGCATTTAAAAACTCTAATGAATCAGTTGTTTTATTTATATTTAAAAAATATTTCTATAGATGCAAATATTAAAATAGACATTTCAAATGTAATCTTTCAGAAATAAAATAAAATGTCCTGACAAAAGATTTTCTGTGTATCACACAACTAAAAATTTACTTTTCAGTTCATTCTTTTAGTTGGAAACATTTTTAAATATATTTTCAATATTCCTGTTTGCAATTTCATGTTAATTTGTGCTCTGTACACTGAGAACCTTGTAATACTGCACTTGATCTGAGCACACAAATTGAAATAGTACTTTTTAGTTTGTTACTTTCTTTTATTATTTAATTTGATGAAGCTGACCAGTCTAATGTCCATTATTCTATCAAATGATAGTAGTTAGTGTAAAGTCATTGAATTATCACCAGTTTGAATTACAGTGTGAATGAGCTGCACTGGCTGAATATTTTCCTCATGATTGTCTCAGCCTGATGGATATGGAGAAGTTGGGGAAATCTCTTCAGCAGAGCTCTTCTATGAAGAAGATGAGTAGTGTTGACATCCAGCACACCCTGGACAATCTCACTGCTGATTGGTCAAAACTGGACAGGATGTGGACCAGTAGGAATCAGCGCTTGGAGCAGGGGGTGGAGTTCCAGAGGTTGAACCAGGAGGGAGACCGGATTGAGGCGGCGTTGTCCGGACATGAAGCCCGACTAAGGGTCAAAGACGTCGGGGTGAGGATGCTTCTCTTTGATCCGTTTCATGGTCCATCAACCCTGAAAGTGTAACATACTAAGTATCTGTGTGTTTATTGATGCAGGACTCGGTGGACAGTGTCCACAGTCTGCTGGGCCGACAGGAGGAGATGGAAGGTCTCCTGAAGGCTTTGGACCAACGGATTGATCATTTCAGTGAGCGCAGCCTGGAGCTAATCAACCGACAACACTATGCTGCTAAAGAGTAAGAGAACAGAAGTGTTTGTCACTATGTTCAATAGGAGTTGTCAGTTTATTTATACAGCACTAAATAATAACACATCACTATTCTCAAGGTCCAGACCAAACTCTTCACAATATAACTCACCCGCTTTACACCCAATATTTCCCCACATGCAGTCGGCACGTTTACCGTCCTTCAGTGCAACACAGAATACCTGAAGCACTATTCATCTCAATGTCATTTGTCTACAGAAACATGGGTTTCTAGTCACTAGTTCAACAAACACATGTTTTCTACTGATGATAATGGAGAGAGTCATGTAATTCTGTTTTAAAAATACTGAGTTGACGTTTCAGCATCAAGGAGAGAAGCAGGAGCATCCAAAGGGCCAATAGGAGGCTGAAAGACGGCAGCAGGCAGAGGAGGACTCTGCTGCTGGCCTCAAAGAAATACCAGGTATTATGTCATCAAATGTGACCATCCTTCATCTTACGATCTGTTGTATTCTGGGATACTCTGTTGAATTATTTAGTCAACTCTTTACATATAAGCTCAGGCTTTGGGTATTAGTATTCACGGCCGTACCTACAAATTTGGTGATCCCCAAACTTCGTTGTATTTGTTTGTATTCAAAATGCTTTGAATTTCCAATATCTCAGTCCACAGAAAATCATTCATAACAACTGACTTGTAAATTGTAAATTAAACCAATGTTCGTCCAGACAGAGAAGGATCTACACATCTAGATTTGTTTGTTCTGTTCAACATGTTTGTATCTCGCAGTGAAATAAAAATTGCTGCCTCTAAAGTTTCCGGTTTTTAGCTTTTCCTTTGTGTTGCAGGAGTTTCAGAGGGATGCAGACGAGCTGCTGCTGTGGATGGAAGAGAAGTTTAAGGTGGCTGAGGACGAGTCATATCGTGACCCCACCAACGTCCTCCCAAAGCTGAAGAGACACGAGGCAGCTGAGAAGGAGATGCAAGCTAATCAGGTCTGGCTGGACAAACTGGTTCAGGTATGTAAACTCTGATTCTCCAGGAAAACTAGATGTTAATAGTTTAATCTAATCATCATATTTCCCGTGGCAACACCTAGATCGTGAATGTGAACTGCAAAAACACATTTACTCTACTGACCTGTCACTTTCCTTACACATCTTGCATGCTTGTGTATCTGTGTGTTCAGCTGGGACAGGAGATGCTTGCCGAAGAGCACTACAACAGTCAGAGCATCAGCAGAAAGACAACTCAGCTTAGCAGCCGGTGGAGGAGACTTCAGGACAAGATGGAAGACAGAGGAGACAAACTGAGACAGGCAGGACAGCAGGAGCAGCTGATGGAGCTGCTTCAGGTAAACAACTGACTCACAGACTCACACACAATCTTAAAAACTGAGCAGTTAGTGCACTGAATGAACTATCTTACTTGTTAACACATAAGTGAATCAACTCGTTAACTGGTTACCAATTGTCTAAGGTTGGGCTGCATTTGAAATGTTTCATTTTTTTGTCTGTAGATCTATTTTAAATCAAATTACACAAATATATGTAAATGTTCTTGTTTTAAATGAAATGAGGGCGTTGGATCTAAATTCACAAACAAAATAACTGCTCTGTGTTGGTTAAGAACTTTGTTTCCCTCTTTTCCAGTCACCTATTGAGAGTTGGGTGATTTTCAGGTTAATGGTGACAGCTCTGTAAACCCTAATGATTTCCTTGTTCGTCCGTCCTTCCTCAGGATGCCAAACTGAAGATAGAAGCCATCCAGTGGATGCTGAACAACGCTGCCAAAGGTCACGACCTACGCTCCAGTCGACAGCTGCTAAAGGTGAGGAGACTATAATACCTGTCCAGTCCTTTAAATATCTGATCTTTTAAAATATTAACTGTATGTAGTGCCGCCTGTAATCCATAAACCACCAAAGGTATGTTTCAAGTAAAGGTTCGTCACTGCTATGTTTGTGTGTGAAGGAGCATCAGCAGCTGGAGCAGGAGGCCAAGGAGCTGGCAGACAAGATCAACTCCATCGTCAGCCGAGCCAAACATCTCGCCACCAAACACTTTGACTCTCACAGGATCCTCCAGGAGACGGACACTTACCTCACCCTGTAAGTTCTGCAGGGCTCCATAGAAACCTCCCGCGATGCTACAGCCCAACAAGGCTATCAGATAATTAGCTACACCTGGTTTCTCCACGTTTAACAAGCTAAGTTAGCTCAGTCAGAGGTGGTGATCAGGACCAAGGTTTATCTAATGTTAGCAACTCCTCTTAGCTTTACAAGCTAAGTTAGCTAAGGCAGAGGTGGTGATCAGGACCAAGGTTTATCTAATGTTAGCAACTGCTCTTAGCTTTACAAGCTAAGTTAGCTTAGTCAGAGGTGGTGATCAGGACCAAGGTTTATCTAATGTTAGCAGCTCCTCTTAGCTTTACAAGCTAAGTTAGCTCAGGCAGAGGTGGTGATCAGGACCAAGGTTTATCTAGCGTTAGCAACTCCTCTTAGCTTTACAAGCTAAGTTAGCTTAGTCAGAGGTGGTGATCAGGACCAAGGTTTATCTAATGTTAGCAGCTCCTCTTAGCTTTACAAGCTAAGTTAGCTCAGTCAGAGGTGGTGATCAGGACCAAGGTTTATCTAATGTTAGCAACTCCTCTTAGCTTTACAAGCTAAGTTAGCTCAGTCAGAGGTGGTGATCAGGACCAAGGTTTATCTAATGTTAGCAACTCCTCTTAGCTTTACAAGCTAAGTTAGCTTGGTCAGAGGTGGTGATCAGGACCAAGGTTTATCTAATGTTAGCAACTCCTCTTAGCTTAACAAGCTAAGTTAGCAATAAAGTTAGTTCATGTTGCATACTCAAATGCAATAATGTAAAATCAGCAACTAAACAGTGATGAACAAGAGCAAAATGTTAAATCAAAAACATGACAACATTAAGTTGAACAGTAAAAAGTAACTAGGAACATAATTGAGTTTAAACGTAGGAACCTGAACCAGACGATGTTGATTTAACGAGCTCTTTGCTGCAGATTCAAATCTCTCCAGAAGCCTCTTGACCGGCGTCGAGCTCAGCTGGAGGCATCGGTGCTGCTGTTTGGCTTCTATCACGATGTGGCCCTCGAGCTCAGCTGGATCTCTGAACACCTTCCTGCCTCCGGGTCCACAGGATACGACAAGTCTCTGGCTGGAGCCATCAGCCTCATGCAGAAACACAAGGTACCAGCTGGATTCAAATTTCATTTTTTCTCATGTAAAAGCTACTGTATCTTCTAGGTATCAACATTTATGAACAGCTATAACAGTGAAAACCTGTTGTTCATACCGAGCATGTGTGTTTCTCCAGGAGCTACAGGCTGAAGTTAACGCTCATCAGAAACACCTGAACCAGGTCCTGGAGAAAGGCCGGACTCTGGCCAAAACCAGCAGCTCAGACGGAGAGGAAGTGCTCCAGAGGTGCTTTTATTTGGTTCTATAAACAGTCCCCTGAAAGTAAAAATGTATGCTCCAGGTTGAATCCTGTGACGCACGAGTGAGGACATGTTTTTTTATATTGGTCTCATCTGCTTTTGCAGGTGCTTCCACCTGAGTGCTGAGTGGGAGGAGTTTGAGGAGGCCTGCAACAGACGAGCAGCCCACCTGAGCAAGGCCGTCACCAGAGAACAGGTGAGAGAGTCGAGCCATATTCAGACAGAAACTCTGTCTAAGGCATCTTCTACGTCTTTTGAGATCTTGAATGTTCTTTTTGTCTTCGTTCTGTTTTGTGTGTGTGTCATGTGTTTGATGCCGATTTGCTTGCTTTGACAATATCCTGCTGTAGTCACACGTGGGCTCACTCTGACATTCTGTGAATTGAACTTTCATTTATATCATATCCATGAATGAAACTGACAGACTTCATATTATTGAACAATGAGTTTCAGGTATCAAAACACTGTCATTGTGATGTCATTTTGATTCACCTGCGATGGAAGATGGTGTCACGGCCTAACACTTCTGTCTTATCATCTGAATGTTGTCTAAATATGATCCGTCTCCAGCTGCTGTTCGACTGCTCGGAGCTGGAGTCCAGGCTCGCTGAGACAATCAATGTGGTGAACACCGATGACTACGGCAAAGACCAACTGGCCACACGGAGCCTCCTCACCAAACATCAGGTACAGCACAAACTCAGTTTGTTCCCTGTGGAACTCACAGTGAAAATCAAGAGAGTGCCTTTTTGTTACCTTCACCAAACGGTTTATAATTTGACAGATTTCCAGAAAACCTGTGGAAGGTTGAGACTTAAATCTTATTATTAAATCATTAAATCTTTTATCAGAGAATAATTAATGGATCTTGATGTGATAAAAAAAAAAAATCAGGAGTACTAACAAGACTGATATCTATGAATGTGTGCAGTGTGTGTGGTCTCGGTGGAGGTATGAGCTCTACCAACTGACATACCAGTTTACTGAGACATCTGTGATTGGTTTCGACGTTTTGTTTTGTGACATTGCACGTACGTGTGGTGATGCACAGTTCGATCACCTGTTGTCATTCGAGATCATCATCTTGTATTTACATTATACATAATGTGATGATATCACGTTGAATCCCCACACATAGCACTAACAGTGTGACTTATAAATCTCTGTGAACCGTACCCTGGTCCTTCTGCAGGTGTTGGAGGGCCAGCTCGAGGTGCTGGAAGTGGAGGTGGAGGAGCTGGGGGACCAGGTGGAGCAGGCAGTTCAGAACTGGAGTCTGGAGGAGCTCAGCAGACCCTACAGCCACCTGAACAGCCTGAACCAGCAGCTGCAGCACCAGGCTGCTCTCAGGTTTAACTTCTTTAGATGCGGCTGCAGCCACAATAATAATCCCAGATTTTTATTTCTGACTACTGTCTGGTGCTGCTTTTACAGTTTAAACAGTTAATTCAATGCAGATACTATTAGTGCAGATACAATGCTCCAGTTTCATACTCAGTTCTTGCAATTCTGATGATTTTATTCCTTTTATAATAAATAGTTTTTGACATCGCCTGGAGGTTGTTCTTCAAGGATCTGTCTGTGGACCTTAGGTCTTACTGTCCATATGTCTCCTGTCAGGGGTCAGAGGTTAAAGGAAGTCCTCCATCTCCATGAGTTCAGACAAGAATCTTCAGAGCTGGATGAATGGATGAATCAGCAGAGACAGACGGCTGAGTCTCAGGACCTGGGCAAAGATTATCAACATGTTCAGGTTTCGTCTCTTTAACAGGACCTTGTAGTAGAGACACCTCATTCAGACACAGATATTCTTGCTGGTACTCTTTGCAGACATAATATTATCTGTGTATTTTAGTATTGAGCATTTTATTGCATGTCATTGTAATGTGTTACATCCAGATCATCAGAGAAACCAGTTTTACTCAAGAAAAATGTGTGATTTGTCACGATGATGCATTGTAGTCTGTGTTGTGGGTGTTTCAGTTGCTTCGTGGGAAGTTTGAAGGCTTCCTGAAGCAGCTTGAGGTCGGAGAGGAACGACTGCAGAGCTGCAACGAAGCAGCCGCTCGGCTCATCCGCAGCAATCATCCACAGAGTGCTGCAGTCAGACAAGCACTGCAGCAACTCGGGTATAGTTGTCTTTGTTAGTCATCACACACTAATGCAGAAAGCTGAAAGTCCACATTAACAAACAAGTCTGCAGAGGATGATACACAACAAACATAAGAACGACAACAACAAGTAAACAACACTTCATCCAGCAGACAGTGAAAATAAAGAACTGAAAAAACCTCTTAATGTCACTAAGTCTGTGACTTGTTTCATTTATTTTTTACATAAAAACACTAAAAGCTAATTTATCAAGTTGATTCTTTTTGTAAAGAATGCTCATTCTGACATTGATCATTTGCAGTGCATGCTGGGATGATTTGAAGGCTGTGGCCAGAAGGCGTCAGGATCAGCTGCAGAGAGCTGAGGGATGTCACCGCTTTTACCAGGAGCTGACTGACGCACTGATGCTCATCCAGGTATCAGAGCATCAGAACGCTTTCAGAGTCTCCGTCTGTCTGTTAATCACTTTCTGTATGAAAGTGCGTTTGTCTCATCAAAGATTTCTGCTTTCTCTGTTTCTCTCTGAAGGAGCGACAGAAAAGCATCCCTGACGACGTGGCAAAGGATTTCCAAGGAGTGATGTCACAGCTGAGGAAACACGAGGCTCTGCTCCACGAGTTGGCCGTCACAGAGCAACAGGTAGGGACACAGAGATAAACAGAAAATAATTCAGATTTCAATTTGTTGGACAAACAAACCCACAAGTATCATAAGTGCTAGAGCTGTGTAAAGATGTCATGTGGACAAAATAAAAGAAACACCTGATCAAATAATGAGGTACGTTTCACAGTTGCAGGAGCAGCTGGATGCTGTCGACACCATCCTGGACCAGTGCACGCCTCAGTTGAAGCTCCGCCTACAGAACGTGCAGCAGGAAGTGGTGGAGCGGTGGGAGGAGTTAAGACTTAACACCGAGCAGAGGGAGGAGGAACTAAAACTAGCATGTCAGCGATACCTGTTCCTTAACACGGTGAGGAATAATCTGAATGAAAAAGGGATGAAGGAATCATCTGCTGATATGTCAGGTGTCACATTTGTTTCTTTGTGACCTTCAGGCGCAGGACTACCTCCTGTGGTGCAGCCAGCTGATTGGTGCTATGGCCGCAGAGGAGAGCATCAGCGATGTGGCCACTGCCGACCTCCAGCTCGCTCAGCACCAGCAGCTGTGGGCGGAGATGGAGGCCAGACAGGAGACCTGCCAGCAGGCTCTGGACATGGGAGAAGAACTGCAGACACAGGACCGGAGCAACAGGAAGGAGGTACGGACGACTGCTTTCAGGTGAACAGTGAGGTTAAAGATCTGTTGTCAGAGGTTTATTTTTTCTTGTGGTGACTCAGGTGGTGGAGAAGCTTGACGCTGTGCAGGCAGAGCGAGATAAACTGGAGGATCAGTGGAACAAGAAAAAGAGCTGGTTAGAGAGTGTGTACCTGGAGCAGGTCTTCTACAGAGACCTCCACAGCATGGACAAGACGTCCAGCTCACAGGAGGTACGTTCACTCTTTGTGTTAGTTCTGCACTAGAAAACTGGGGGAGGTAAATCTTGTTTCTGGCAAATCCTCTGTTGTCTCTCTGCAGATCCTGTTGCAGAACAGCACTCTGGGAAACACGGTGGATGAGACGGAGGGTTTGATGAAACGTCATGAAGCTTTTGAGAAGCTGCTGGGGTCTCAGGAGGACAAGGTCTGTCCTGCTTCTGCGTGTTACCTCCCACTGAACGACCATGTCGGACTGCACCACACTGTCATTTTCTTCTCTTAACTGATTTTATAAATCTGTCTTTCCTGCTACTTACCACCAATGTAAACACCAATCATTAGCAGTTTGCTCCAAAGCTTCATGTTTCTACGATGGTGCTTCCTTAACTTGATTTTGTGTCTTTTGTCTTCTGCTTAGTTTGCTGTTGTTGATGTTGCTTGGTGAAGATCTAGACTTTAATCCTGTTTCATCATCATCTGGTTGCTCCAATGGGCAGATTGTGGGCATCCCAGCTTAGTTAGGCTAACGTTCTGTCCCTTTACACTCAAATATGTTGTTACCTCATTCAAATCCTCCTTCCCTCTGTTGCTCCAGCTGTTCTCCCTGAAGGAGCTCGCTGAGCAGCTGAAGAAGCAGCTGAGCAGAGAGAAGAGTGGCCGGGTCCAAACCAAACTCAAAGCCCTCTTCCAGAGACGGGATAGGATCAAGGAGCTGTCCATCAGACGCAGGGAGGAGCTAGAGCTTTCCAGGATGCTGTGTATCTACAGCCGAGATGTTGCAGAGGTACTCAAGGACAAACGTCTGTCCAGTTGTCTCTGTATAGTATAGATGTACAACATGTTTCTGTCCATCTGCCAGGCCGAGGAGTGGGTGTCTGAGCGGATGCAGAAGATGGCGGAGGACGGCAAAGCTGACCTGACCAATCTGCAGACCAAGATGAAGCTCCTCCAGAAGCATCAGGTGTTTGAGGCTGAGATCCTGGCGCACAGCGAGATCATCAGCTCCGTGCTGCTGGTAGGTGGACATGAAGAGATCCGACGATAACATATGATGAGCGGAAATACATGAGATTATGAGAACTTCTAAAATTCAACCTTATAGAAACGAAGAAGTTAGGTGAGGGCATGATACAGAAACAGACGGAGCCCTCTGTCCATACTGTGCTGGCCTCTAGTGGATTTATGGTTAATAATGTCAATGTAAAGGAAACAGTGTCGGTTACATTATTGAAACAGGCAAATCTCTTTTCACATGTACAGTAAATGCAGCATAACTGAACCTAGAGATGTGATGATAACATTATGAGTTAATGAGGTAATATGCAGCTCAGTGGAATGAAATAAGGAAGGGATTCATTTGGAGGAAATAACAATGATGGGGCAATTAGTTTGTCAAGAATTGATGTTCTTTGTTTGTTTTGGCGAGAGGCAACCAACATCAAGGTGCGTTAACGCAACAGAATAGATCTTTTTTCCCCTGAAATGTGCAGAACTCTTTCTTCTTCTGTGCCACCAGGCTGGCGAGGAGCTGGTCTCCCTCCATCGCCCAAGGGCCAAGGAGGTGAGGAGGAGTGCAGCCGCCCTGCAGCTCCACTGGGAGGAGCTGAAGAAGGCCGTGGCCACTCGAGGGAAAGCTCTGGAAGATAAGAGAGACTTCCTCGAGTTCCTGCAGAAAGTCGAAGAGGTTGAGGCCTGGATCAGACAGAAGGTAGAAGCGGGTATAGGTGGTGTAGGAGTGGAAATCTGTACGTTTCCTGTGTGTGACGTGTGTCGTGTCTGACTTCAGGAGGTGATGGTTAATGTTGGAGATGTTGGAAAGGATTACGAACACGGAGTTCAACTGCTGAAGAGACTCAGCGAGTTCAGAGGAGCCAGAGACGGGGTGAGTTACTGAAGACGGACTGTAACTAACAAGTTTCATTGATTATTTAGTTCACACAGTCTGTCTTCAGGTGCCTATGACTGTTTCCTGTTTCTGATTTAAACTTTAAATGAACTGATTAGATTTCAGGGAGCAAAGGTCAACCACAGGACAGTAATTCTATTTTTTCCTTAATGATAAAATGTTGGGGCAGGTGGTAAACAAACATGGTGGTTCTCAGGGTGAATAGAAGCAATGTGCTTCATTTGTTCACTGTCAGGTTAGCAGGAAGAGGTGGAGAGATTTTCCTCAGTGGTGATATGTTGTGGTAATGGTGGAGATGTCAGTGTTTTTATTTCCACCTGTGATTTAATCTGTAGGAAGCAACAGTGGACGACGCTCACATCACAGCCATCAACAAACTGGCGGCCAGACTGGAGAAGAGACAGAGCGACGACGAACTGGTGACCGTTAGACAGCGGAGACAGCAACTCAACGAGAGGTAACGCTCACATTCACTCACACATCTGTGGCTTCTCTTCTCAGCTTTGCACTAAATATCTTGTCTTAATGAGGTGGAGCAAGTTTCACGGAGATCTCAGCACTTACAAGCGGAAGCTGGAGGGGGCGCTGGTGATCCACGCCCTCATCAGAGAACTGGAGGAGGTCAGGGACCGAGCCAATGAGAAGGTCGGTCATCTGTCAAACTACACCTCAGATAACACAGCGAGACGGTCTGTGTGTGTTAACGTGATTTGTTCTGTGTAGATGCTGCTGCTGCAGGGTCAGGACTGTGGTTTTGATGTGGAGAGCGTAGAGAACCTGATCAAACGTCATGAGGAAACTGAGCGAGAGGCCGGGGTCATCCGGGAGAGGTCAAAGGTGAGATGAAAGCTGTGAGAGGGGGTTCTAAATCAGTTTGACCCTCATCATTAATCTCACAACTCTTCTAAGACTTTTGATGAGACCATTCAGGGAGCCTGAGACGTTTCTGTCACTCTAAACTGACGTCTCCATTTCCTCACGCTGTCAGTCTCAGCCGTCAATCACGTCAATGACGTTTCACTTTGTTTTATATCATCAAATAACGAATTAAAAACCAAACTTAACAGAAACATGAACACTTGAACAAACACCAGTGTGATAAGAACTACTTGAAATGACAGAAACCATCTTTGAGAAATGTTTGTAAGATTTTAAGATTGTTAATTAAGTCTATTTCCCATCTGCTAACATGGAGGAGGTACGGTTTATGACCTAAACCGCAGCCAGCCACAGGGAGGGGGGTTAAGATGCTTTTGCTTCACAGTGACTTTTCTCACTCCGACCTCAACAGGCTCTGGAGAAGGAGACGTCACATCACCTGAAGGCTCCGTCAGCGATGAGCGACAATCTGAAGACCAAACAGAAGGAGGTGCAGAAGGCTCTGAAGACTCTGGAGAAAGACGTCAAACTCTGGTGAACATGACAGATTTTTATTATTGGCAAAGAAATGGTTTATTTTAGTCAAGCTAATTTAATAATTTGGTGGAGAGAAATGTTTCGGTGGCACACAGTGTTTGTAATGTCTCTGTGTGTTGTAGTTCTTTCTCAGTGATGCAGATATTTACACGCTGTAATAAAACTACAAACAAGACCAACGTGGCACTGATACCCGATGAGGGGTGGATGGTGCGAAGCCGTCGGAAGATGCTTTCAGACTTGCACTGATCTCAGATACTCTGTATTTTCTCCGGAGGAAGTGCATGTGTTAACACAAATGTCTAATTGAGAGCCCCTCCTTCTGACCTCCTGGTATACAATCCGTAGAAATCCAGGAAAAGTGGATGTGTGAAAGGAGCTTAAAGAGACGAGTGGAGAGAGAAATATGGTTATATAAAACCATGAGAAGAGAAACGTATCCTGATATTAATTGTAGGTCTTATCGCTCACCCCGATCATTTACAAACACTCGGACAGAACTGACTCGAGCGTGACCAGAGCACAACAGTGCATTCGCATATGTGTGACAGAGCCCTTTAGATTAGCAGATGGACTCATGGGAAATGTTTGTTTAGGAAGGACAAGCTGCAGGAAGCTCACCAGCTGCAGCTCTTCAAAGCTAACCAGCGCCTCCTGCTGGAGTGGAGCATCAAGCAGAGCAAGGAGATGGCAGAGAAAGGTCTCCCCAAGACCAGAGCGGAGGCCGATCAGCTCATCATGGAGCATCAAGACTGGAAGGTGAGCATTGTTGCTACCTATGTTATTAGACCTTTTAGGATTATTACAGTTTGATCAGATTTACAATTTAACAATAAACCCTGTCTCTGTATTTCCAGACAGAGATCAACGCCCGTGCCGACCGCATCGCCTCTGTACAGGACTTCGGTCTGGGTCTCATCCGTTCTGGCCACGGATCAAAAGCTGAGCTCCAGAAGGCTCTGAACCAGCTGGAGGAAGCCAAAGCTGGACTGGACGAAGCCTGGCTGAAGCGCAGAACAACACTGGAGCAGGCTCGAACCCTGCAGGTGATTATTGAGGATTAATCTTGGACTCTTTATAAAAACATTCGTAGGCTGTGTAAAGTGAAGCCAATGCTGTGAGCAGTGGACAACTCCACTGGTTCTATACAACTCAAAAACATTTTCTTTTATGGTTTCAAGTCTTCTTCAATACTACATGATTTTGTAAATTATGGTCCATTTAAAGTCAAATAGACCATTTGGAGCATGGATACCACAGTGTGATTGACAGCTGGTACCTTCCAATGGCTGCAGCAGGTGTAGGTGGGTGTGTAGTGTCCTCGAGATCTGTCAGGCTCCACCCCCCTGCTCAAAATAAACCACAACTAAACAAATGTATTTATAGCAGTAATAATAAAAATAAATAAGAGTTTTCTTTAGTTGACTAACATGGTTTCCGTCCTGCAGGTCTTCCTGGCCTCTGTGGAACAGTGTGAGAGTTGGCTCAGCAATAAGGAAACCTTCTTGTCCACTCAGAACCTTGGGGTAAAGATAATTTTACTTTATTTTTTAAAACCCGTCCAGTTTGGGGAAAGTCACCTGGTCGCTGAAGTGTTTAGCTTCTCTGTACTTCCAGGGCTCTGTGACAGAGGTGGAGACTCTGCAGAGGAAACAGACTCAGTTTGAGGAGGCTCTGGAGGCTCAGGCGGAGCAGTTGGACCAGGTGGAGAAACTGGCTCAGAACATGATCCAAGAGAAGCACTACGACTCCGACAACATCAGAGCCAAGAGCAAGGCACTTGTTGTCAGGTGAGAACTACAGAGTGAGCTTTGTGCTGACGGGCGGATTCTTCCATCTGTTCCAAGTGTTCAGAGATGGTTCCCTCAATCTTACAGCTTCATATTCAGTCAAGTTTGTTTATCATGATTCTATTGTATCATGACACATGTACTGTTCATGAAGGAGCTGACACCTGTGTCTGTCTGTCTGTCTGTCTGTCTGTCTGTGTGTGTCTGTCTGTCTGTGTCTGTCTGTCTGTCTGTCTGTCTGTCTGTCTGTGTGTGTGTGTTCAGGCGGAGTCAGTTGCAGCAGCAGAGCAGATCTCGTCACAAAGCTCTGGATCGATCGCTGCAGCTGCAGCTGTTTTTATCCAGCAGCTACCAGGTAACTAATCGTAATGTAATATACTATGATATACTCTGCTGTGATCCACTGTACTATGATGTAATCCACTGCTGTGTCCTCTGCTGTACTATAAAGTAGTCTACTGGAATATACTATGCTATGTATCTACATATATATCTACTGCACTCTGCTGTAGTCGACTGGACTTGGCTGTAGTTTACTGCACCCAGTTGTCCTCTATCATGCTCTGCTAGAGTACTTCATTCATCTCTCTTGCACTCTGCTACTACTACTAGTACTACAACTCTATTCTGTATGCACTGTGTGAGTGTTTTTAGGTCTGTGTATTAAATAAGTGTAAATGTGTGTTTTCCAGGTGTGTGTGTGGCTGAACGAGCGTAACGCTGTGGCATCAGATGAGAGCTGGAGGGAACCGACCAACCTTCAGGCCAAACTGCTGAAACATCAGAGCTTCGAGGCGGAGATCCTCGGGAACCGCTACAGAGTGGACACACCCACCAAGGTGAGTGTGTGTGTGTCTGGTATGGAGTCCCCGCTCATACATGCACTTGACCAATCACAGTCGTTCTCAGCTTGTTTTTATATCATCAAATAACAATGTGACGACCTGAAATTTTAACATCATCTCAGATTTTTTGTTTGTTTGTTTGTTTTGTCCATGTAACATCTGTCAACATGGAGGAGGAGGAGTTAATGGTCAATAATCTTTGGCTTCACTTTGGGCAGCTGTCATGTCGTCCATGTTTATCTAGAGTTTGTTGTTTTGTTCCTGCAGGAAGGAGAGAAGCTGCTGTCGGAGTCCAGTTCAGCTGAAGTGAAGGTTCGGCCTCGACTCAGAGAGCTGACGGACAGCTGGGACGCCCTGATCCACAACTGCAAGGAGAAGAAAACCAGACTGCAGGAGGCCTACCAGGTACACACACACACACACACACACACACACACACACACACACACACACACACACACACACACACTGGTTACTCTTTGATGATATACTGTATAAACATCCACGTGAAGGCATCAGGATACAGTTTCCACTGGAATGAGACAATGTGTAGTGATGTCTGGAATGATCGATGTCATCACCGTGTTGTCAGGCGCTGCAGTTCCAGCGATCACTGGACGACGTGGAGCAGTGCGTGGGCTCAGTGGAGCGGGAAGTAGCCAATGAGGACTGTGGGAGTGACCTGCCGTCTGTCAGCAGGCTGCTGAAAGCCCTGCAGGGGCTGGAGGAGGAGGTGGACGGACTCAGAGACAGAATCCAGGTCCTTGACCTCTTGATTTATAAACTCAGAGATCGGCTGTCAAAATACTCAGTTTAATATCGTACAAGTCAAACCAGCAAATAAAATCATGAGTAAGTGGATTTTGGGTAATTTAGTTAAAACATAATATATTTATCAGGGCCTGGTGGAGACGGCGAAGACCTTCCACTCTCAGGGAAACTTCCTGGCTGAGGAGATCCAGACCAGAGTGACTCACACCATCAACAGGTCTAACAACAGTAGATGCACTACATGATGAACTGTGGGAAACGTGGCTAGTGCCGTGATGATGATGAATACATTAATGGATAAAGATGTTGATGATTTTACTCATTCTCAAATGTACAGTTTTAAAACAGGTGTGTGTTCATGTCGTCTGTTAGGTATAATGGTCTTTCAGACCCCCTGCAGAGTCGCAGGGAAACCCTGGAGGCCTGGCAGGTTCTGTTCCAGTTCTACAGAGACCAGGAGGAGGAGGTGGCCTGGCTGAGCGTCAAACTGCCCTCCGTCACTACCAAAGACTGGGGGAGCTCCCCGAGCAGCACCCAGCAGCTGCTCCACAAACACCAGGTAACCTCCCACACTGCCGCTGATGTTCGCTTCACATTCGTGACTGAGACGCGAACATCGCAGGTCAGAGTTCACCGAACATATATAACATAAATATAAATATAAAGCCACGACAAGCATTCAAGGTTGTATCCTTATAAATCTGCTAATTATTGTCTCGATCAATCTGTTGCATGTTGGGTCAAACAACCTATTAAATAATCTAAGTAACAAAATGTAATCAAGGAAATCATGAAAAAAAATCATTTCAGGCTGTGATGCAGGAGATCTCAAGCCGCGCCCCATTGGTCCAGGCAGTTCAGGAGGCGGGACATAGTTTGGTGAGGAATCAGTCACACTTAATTAAAATCCTTAGAATGTGTTTGAAAGTCGGTTCAGCTTTATATTGAAAATTATGTTTTTATGATGACGCAGGTCAGAGGTCGTCACTTTGCGTCTCACGATATTCGGGAGCGTCTGGACGAGCTGAGGAGTCTCCACGAGGAACTGATGATGGAGGTGGAGAAAAAGGAGAAACTCCTGCAGGAGGCGCTCAGCATCCACAACTTCCTCTGCGAGGTAACACGCTCATGTCCTGTCCATAATACTGCATGAGAGCTGCTGCTGCACCTCCAGCCTACAGATTTACTCCTGATTCTTCTCAAACTACTTGATCAAGGTCCTGGAGCTGCTGATCTCCTCATTACAAATATTATTAAAATAATTTACGTGTGTCTGTCTGTTGAGGTGTCGGAGCTGGAGCTGTGGTTGGAGGAGCAGTGGGTGGGTTTGGAGTCGCGGGAGTGTGGGAGGAGTAAGGAGGCGACCGAGGCTCTGCTGAGGAGGCTGGACTCTGTGGACGTGGAGCTGGAGAACCAGAGGAAGATGGTGGAGAGGCTGCAGGAGAGCGGAGCGTCCCTACAGCACCTCGGACATCCCCACAGGTAAACGAACAGACAGGCGTCTATGGCTCATTTTGATTCTTGTTTCTTAAATAAACAATGAACACTTCAGGTTGTGTGTCTCTCTGTCAGCCACCTGGTCGCTGACTCCCTCCCTGTGGTTCTCGAGCGCTTTGAAACTATCCTCAGACTTTCCGCCTCTCGTCGTGTTGCTCTGGAAAATCAGCTCCGTCTCTACGTGTTCGAACGAGAGGCCAAAGAACTAGAAACATGGCTGACCTCCAAGAAGAATAGTGCCGAGTCTGAGGACTGTGGACAAGATCTGGAAGACGTAGAGGTGAGTCTGATAAGAACAAGGTGAACTTTGTGCAGGTTTAAAATCAAAGTGTGGAGACTTTAACTTTATCCTGTGATTCTTTGAATGCAGTTTTCAGTCTAGCTAAGAAGAATTAAGACATTCGAAGCTGTTTGGACCGAATGACTCCTCATCTCTCGTTTACCCAGAGATAAAGTGACTGTAAACCAGAAGAAAATATTTTTCTTTCAGCTCTCGTCCGTAACCTTAGTGATATTCCCTCGTCATCCTCTTACTCCTCACTCCCATCTTCCATCTGCAGGTTCTTCAGAAGAAACTGGAGGTCCTGGTCTCGGAGGTGTCTGGTCTGGGTCGGAGCAGGTTGACTTCAGTGCAGCAGCTTGGCCGGGGGCTGCCACAGGATGGACAGGCCCGCAAAAGAGACGACGCTCTCAGCGACCTTTGGGACGCCCTCAGCAGCAGCATCAGGACCAGAGAGCAGGTGCAGCACTGTTGCTGGGACGTCACTCAGGTTTGCATGTGACAGGATGGAGGTGGTGACGGTTTCGTTCCCCCCTGTGTTGTAGAGTCTGCAGTCAGCGAGGGAGATCCATCAGTTTAATCACGATGTGGACGAGCTGAAGGGCTGGATGGCTGAAAAGGAGGTGGTGCTGGACACAGAGGACCAGGACCATGACCTGCAGTCCATCCAGACTCTGCTCCGACAGCATGAAGCTCTGGAGGTAGGAAACAGCAGGAAACATGGGCAGGAAGTGTAAATATAGTGGCTCAGGGTTATAAAAGTAAAAGCTCAAACATGACGAACAGTGATAATTTGATTAATTACTACAAACCTGTTGTGGATGTGTCCTGTCAGAGAGACCTGGAGCTGATCTCCGAGGAATTGAGCAGGAGAAGGGAGGAGGGCCGAGCTCTGAGCAGACGTCAGCCTCGGTCCAAACACGGTGTCACTCAGACACTGCAGGAGCTGGAAGTCTGCTGGACCCGCATCCAGGACAAGGCCTCCCAACGCCACGCCAGACTGGGCCAGGCTGAAGATGTGCAGAAATACTTTTCTCACTGGACTGAACTCATGTAGGTTTTCTTCACATCTCACTTGAAATGAACCAATAAAGTTATCTTATCTCCACCTGCCTTGTTTTTATACAGTCAATGAGCTACACATAGCAATGTGCTCCTATGCTAACAATGCTAGCCACGCCAACTAGCTGTTAGGCACCCTGCTGCTGCTGCAGGTACAGTCTGACGTCTGTGATGTGTCCCAGGGCGTGGCTGAAGGAGATGCTGTCTCTGGTAAGAGGGGAGGTGCAGAGAGTGGAGGGCGCTGACTTGGAGCAGCTCCTTAAAAAGCACAACGAGTACCGCGTCCAGATCGACCGGCAGCTCAGCAAATCACAGGCTGCGAAGGACGAAGGGAGGCGACTGATAGAGGATGGAAGCTTTATGTCCCAACAGGTGATGGAACATAAATAGACAACTTTAATTAAAGAAGGCAGATATACCTGTTGATGACTTAGTACCTGTCATCTCTCCTCGTCCGTCCAGGTGGAGGAGCGTGTCTGTGAGCTGGAGGAGCTGGAGACGCGGGTGCAGCAGGTGTGGGAGGAAACTAAGCTGCTGTACGAGGAGGAGCTGGAGATCTCGCTCCTGCAGAGGGAGCTGGAGCAGGCAGATCGCTGGCTGAGCTCCTATGAAAACACTCTGACGGCCGAGGACTACGGGGTAAGTCCAGACGCTGACGACCTGTGAATCAAGGAACCATGTATATTGAAACAATTACTGTACAATTTGAAATACTTTTACTTTGAGTATTTCCTTTTACACTTGTGCTTCTCTATATTCCGATTGTACTTTTTACTGCTCTATATATTGATTTGTCATTTTTGAGATTAATATTTGACATCCACACTCTTGTGTAAAATGAGTCTTGCTGTTATGTTTTTTTCTCCTCTGAATGTCTCACTTGGTTTTATTTCAATAACAGTGAATCATGTGTTGACCCCCCCCTCAGTGATCCTCTGGTGGGACTTAACGATCAAAGTGTATTTAAAGTAGTTAAAAGCAGCTACAACAGTAAAATGCTGCTGAAGCATCTGAGGATTAACAGATCTGTTTGTGATTGTGGCCCCTGCAGGACTCTGTGTCTGATGTTATGGAGCTCCTGAAGAGGCAGGAGGACTTGGAGGCCATGATCGTGGCCCAGAGCGACCGCTTCATCGCACTACAGACGAAGAAAACACAGGTGACATGACAAGATAAAAAAACTTCATATATATGTAGCACACTTGAAAACACAGGTAGAAGGTGAAGAAATGAAGACAAACAATAGGAAACACTTTGAAGAGCGTTAGACGACATGAGGAGATAAATACATAGAAAGTGTTTCAGTTGAGAAAAGACTAAAAAGTAAACTTCAGCTGTCAGAGAGACAAGGAGCTGGGCGGTTCTCCTCAGGGACGTTTGTTTTCAGCATTAAGGGCTGTAACTGTGAAAGTCAACAATAAAATATTAAAATGAACAGAAGAAAAGACTTAATGTTTTATTTTTTTATTCCAGCGGGAGAAGAGACTGGGTCTTCATGTAAAGGAGGACAAGGACCTTCAGGACAGGGGACCTTCTCCCAGAGTGTCATCACTGAGGAGGAAACCATCAGATCCAGAGACCCCGCGGGTCTTATCCTCGAGAGATATCGTTCGCAGAGTCAGCAGCAGCAGTGGTGGACAGACAGACAGAAGACTTAGACTGTCCACCCTGGACAAGAAAACAGATCAGACCAGTCCCTCCACCTCTGCTAGTCCCCCGCCGAGCCCGTCTCTGCAGCGTGAACCAGATGTTAGGAGACGAATCAGCACCGACAGGAAGGTTCAAGAGTTATCCACTGACAGTCCCCCTGCTAGTCCGAGCTCCAGCCCGACTGTAAAGACCTGGAGACGTCGAAGCAGACACTCAAACCCAAACACCCCCTCCTCTCCAACACGTCCTCCATCACCTCCACCCACCTCCCCCAAACTTCCCATACCCCCTCAAACCTCCATCTCCTCGTCATCTAGAGGAGCTCTGGAGGAAGATCCTCATCTCACATCCAAACCTCCTCTAGCTCCAAAGCCTAGAATCACCTCCACTGAGCGGAGGCTTGGACGCAGCTCTGAGCACCAATGGGAGAAGCCCACAACACCACCTGACTCACCTCCACTAATCAGAGCGCATGTTGCTCCCACTGAACCGTCACCTCAACCTGCAGAAAGACAAACTCCCCCTGAAACGCCAACGCCTTCGGTGAGACAACGACTAACCCGCCTGGAACCAGCAATAAACAAACGTCCCGTCTCTCCCGACTCTCTAGCTCCACCTACCGATAAACAGATCGCACTACCTGAAACCACGACTGCTGAACCAATCACAAAGGACCTCGCTCCTCCAACGAGGGAGCTGCCTCCGTCTCCTCCACAGCGTCAAAGTCAGTTTGAAGATTTACCAGAGGACCATCCCACAGCTGAGGTACCGACTGTCAATCAACCTCATCCTCCTTCTTCCTACGTCTTTCTTCATCCTCCTTCTTTCTGCTTCTCTCTTCTTTCTCCTCCTCCTTTCTTTGATGTTTATCTCCCCCTCCCCATGTACTTCCTCCTCCTTCTTTCAGCCTTCTTTCTTCTGTCCTCCTCCTCCTTTCTTTGTTTTGCATTGATAACTTCAAGTGATAGTAACAAGAAGTGTTAAAAACATGGCTGCTGCTGTATGTTGTTGTTGTTGTTTTTGCTATAACTTGTTGAAATAATGGAAAACTGCACATGACGGATAACCACTGTCTCCCACCTGTGTTTCTGTCAGGTGTCTGCTGAGCAGCCAATCAGAATGGAGGGGCTGCTGGAGATCAAACTGAAACAAGCAGGAAACAAGGTGAGAAACTTTGGACGAGTCTTTTGTCTCATCGGACAGGAAAGAGAATTTTCTTAATCTGACTTCAGACTGAGACTGTATGAAGACAGTGACATGACTGAAGCTTAGCTGCTATTCAGAGGGTTGGTAGTTCGATCCCTGACCTCCACAGGTTGATGTGTCCTTAAACACTGAACCTGAAATTATTACTAAAGATTGTTCACATAAAAAATGGTGCATTAATCACTGATGGTCTTTATATGAAGAATGAAACAGATTGAACTTAACGATGAAACCACAAACTGTTGAGGCAGCTTTCAGTTTAAACACATTTTAGATGCTTTTATGTTGAAAGTCTCTTCATCACACATTTCCGGCTAATAAAAAAAAAAAAGATTTGTTTTAATAAAGATGCATAATGTGTGTGCTGCAGGGTGCGGAGCACTGGGAGGAGGTGTTCGCTGTTCTGGAGGGAGAGACACTCGCTCTGTTTAAAGATCGAGCAGCTGCTGCACAGGTACACTTTTATGAAACGACTCCAGAGCAGTAATGCTTCATCAAAAGTAATTCAGAATCAAACACTGGACAGAAAGACGGCTCACTTTAATATTCTATGATGTTGTGCTACCACAGAGGACCTCTAGGTGGCCTCCTATCAACATGGTTGGAGCAGTTTGCAAAGAGAACCCTTTCTACAGGAGGAAGGAGAACACGTTCAAAGTGATGTAAGTGAGCGGCTCACAAACATCTGCTTCTCTGGCGTAGACACACATTTGTTTTGCACTTTACTCAGGAACTTTCCACTACAGGTAATATTTATGTCTCTGGTGAAAGGATTATATTTTATTCTAGTGTTATTCTTTCACATGTTCTCTTGTCGACCGCTCTCCGACTATCTGCTGCTGTAACAATAAAGTCCTTGGCCTCACTGTTATCAACCAGTTTCTCACTGCGCAGAACGACACGTAGCCACGAGGTGGACTCGACTTTCTACTGCAGAAAAGAATGAAAGGTTTTTATTGTAGCTCCATTTGAACAGGATCGTGCAAACCTCGATCTCTCATGGTGACTTGGGAGCAGCCCACAGGGCGTTCACGTTTGTGTCATAAGCTGCTGGGAAGTCATGTAATTATCATCCTCTCTGGATCATCACACCTTCATACTCCAGTGGGGATGACTGAGAAACTGTGATATTAGGAAAAGTCTTAAACTTTCACCTCCTTTATTCACTTCAGTCATTTCTACCACCAGTTTGATTTCTTTGGAAACTTTGTGATTTCCTCTACAACTTCAGAATAAAGTCCTGTGAGTCTCAACAACGTGGCACAACGTGCACTGATGTGTGTGTGTTAAAAAGCTTTGTGTGTGTGTGTGTTTGTGCATCAGACTGGACGATGGCAGTCAGTACCTGTTTGCAGCGTCCAGCCGAGAGCTTCAGCTGCTGTGGGTGACGAAGCTCCAAAACCATCCTGAATCTGCCAACAGCGACTCCGATGACTCGGGGTGAGCACGCACGCACACACACACACACACACACACACACACACACACACTTAACCCTAAAAGTCACTTGTGACGCTCAGTACAAGCAGCAGACAAAATGTCCTCACCATCTCATTTCAAAACTCATCCACTGTCATTTTAACTGATTGTTAAAATAAATTCATGGTTCCTTCTGCTGGTTTTGCTTATTTAATACTTTATTTGATTTAATGAGTTTCATCCTCTAAATGTTCAGTAAACTGTGGATCTGAAGTTTCTTTTCATTCTCAACCAGAGAATTTGTTCAAACACGTGTGTTACATCATTTTATCTCGAGTCTATTTTAAAGTGTTCTTGATTGTGCGATTGTAAAACCAGGGGTTTGTTCTTGCTGCTGAAATACTTCTGATGACTCAGCACAAACGGCCTCACAAGAACACCAGTGTCTGAGTGGCTCACATCTGTATCAGACCTGTTCATCTCATCAGCTTCACGCTCGTCATGAGTGTCGTTCAGGCTCCAGTGAAGCTCAGTGTTGCTCTGTAGCAGCGGCAGCTGGGACCCGTTCATTTAAAAAAAATAGTCGAGCTTCACTGGACTTTAAATAAACAGGTGAACGTGTCTGAGCAGCAGCAGCTCTTCACTCGCACAGTTTCACCGAGAAAAGAAAACAGCTCATTAAAAACAGAGCGCTTCAGAACAGGCACTTCACTAGTGAACTCAAACCTCAGTCAGAGCGTAGAGCTCCGTCAAGGCCCAGCTCCTTATGAAACCACATTAAATCCACCACTTGATCTGGATTTTTATTTTAATCCCCATCAAATTTCTCCCATTCTTAAATATCAGGCCCCATAAATGTTTCATCAAGATCCATAAGTTCCTGACATCAGGTCCAGTGAGTTCCTCTGTCCTATACAACATCCTTCCTCCGAGTTTCCGTGGAAACAAACAAACAAACAACCAAACTCTTTCAGCAGAGTTAATAAAAACCGTATCAAACCAATTAAGTGATGATTTCATCAGTGCTTTGGACACAGTTGATTCCTTCGGGGTCAAACAGGCCGTCTGTCAGTCACAAGCGTTTCATGGAGTTTGAGGCTGAAGTGGTTTCCTTCAAACAGCGTCAGGTAATTTGACTTTGACTTTCACATCTATTCCTTCACACTGTGCACTGTGGGAACACCGGGCACCTCTCAGGTGGGGGACAAGCACAAAGAAATGAAACCTGACCAGCAGGATTTTTCTTTAATGAGAAACTTTGACGAGGTGAATTATATTCAGCAGGAGCACGATGATGGAAATGATGGTGGAGCTGGACACGGGTCCACTCAGCTGTCAGACGTCACGTGTGGAGGGGAAATATATGATGAAATGATTTCTGCAGCTGATATGTTTATTCAACAGGGGTGGAAATAGAAATGTAAAATGGAGACTTGGCTTCAGCAGCGTTAGCGTCAGAGCTGTTTGTTGACCAACGAATGTTGAGAAGAAGAAACCGTTTACACTTCTGCAAATCAGAAGTGAAACTGATTTTATTTGTCTTTGTGCTGCGTCCGGGTCCCGTCTATGTCCTGGATACGTACAAATAAAACAGTAATTTGACAGAATCCATTCAAATAGTCTGAATATAATTCGTACAGAAAAACAGTAAATGTTTGCATCACCCATAGTTCATGAAATCAAATGTTTCCCAAGTTACATCATTAGAATCAGTAGATTTTAAAGTGTTTCACTGAAATCTGTCACTTGTGTTTAACTAAATATTTATATCTACTTGTGCAGTTAGAGACTATAGATATATGATACTATACATTGTACTGTAGATATTATACGTAGTATGTTAGATATAATTTACCATATAGATGTATCATAGTTTATATAGGAGATGTATTGTAGTTTATATAGATACCATATAGTACGAGACAGTAGATGAAGGATAGTCGATGTGATATCAGAACAATAGGTGTGTCTGTGGTGAGGGCTGATCTGGGCTCGGTAGTTTCTCGGGGCGGAGCCTGGTGATGGTTCAGTATTTTACTGAAGCTAAAAGATCTGAAATGACGTCATTGTTCAGGAGAGCCTCCTCCGTCAACCTGAGTTTGGAGAAGTTGACCGAGGCCGCGGAGGATTCATCCAGACCCTCATCCAGACCAGTGGACAGGAGCGGTGAGAGCCTGGAGAGACAATCGTCCACAGAGAGCCAGCCTCCTCCCAAACCCCCCCACACCTACTACGACAAACACTGCTACCCTGAGGGGGGGGGGCTGAGGACCACAGGTGAGAAGACCTCCGGCTCCTGCGTCGCCACAGTAATTCTCTGTGGCAGTTTGCACTGACTACTTGTTTGTCCGCAGGCTTACGGACTCGTCATCACCATCCTCCCCCAGTACCGAGTCCTGCTGCCCCTGACAACCAGGACCGTTACAACCAGGTAACAGAGGACAACCTGAACAAAGACAAGTCCAGAAGGAGCGTCTTCAGGAAGTTCTTCACCAAGAAGTAGTTTTACAGTCGTCAAGTGCTTTTATTCAACATTCTCACAAAGTGCTTCCCACAAAACCCTGAGGAGAGATAATGAAGCTGGACGAATTCATGAGCCTTAATTCTAGTTGAACAAATCCTGAATAATACAAACCGGTCGCATGTTGTTTCCTCTGATGAGAATCTGCTCGTGTCTGATCCAGAAAAGTCTGAAGTGACTTCGCCTGAACAGTTTTGCTTCGTTTCTTGATCTTCACTTTTGAAATGTGACACGCAGATGAAATCATTGACAGGAAACCAAACTCATTTTCAACGCGTCGCAGCAGAAAAGGTTTTTTTAAGACGTGATGATTCTTAAATGATTCAGTGTTTTTTAATTAATTCCATTTACTTATTAATGAGCAAAAAATCCAAACATCTTCAGACTCATCTTCTTCATTCAATCATCAATAAGCGAATCATTAAAATGAGTCAGATTAAGACTCTGACACGAATCAGGAGTTCAAACACTTCAAGTCAATTCAAGTGTTTGAGAGTCATTCACACAAACTGGCTCCAGTTTGATTCAGAAACATCTTAAATATCTAACTCCACTGGTTTCTACAGGACAAAGTTATTGATATTCACATTGACTCCGTTGATTACTGTGAGAATTCTTTTTAAATAAACGATGTCTTCACTTAGTGATTCAGAGTGTAACTGTCCAGAGTTCCTGTTTTCTACTTGGTGACGCTGAGCTCAGAGGTTATAGACGACTTCAGGCTTCACTGCAAGAGTCATGAATGTATACACTCACTGATTATATATATATATATATAATCAGTGAGTATATATATATATATATATATAATCAGTGAGTATATATACATATATATATACTCACTGATTATATATATACACTCACTGATTATATATATATATATATATACTCACTGATTATATATATACACTCACTGATTTTATATATATATATATATATATATACTCACTGATTATATATATACACTCACTGATTATATATATATATATATATATACTCACTGATTATATATATACACTCACTGATTATATATATATACTCACTGATTATATATACACACTCACTGTTTATATATATATATATATATACACACACACTCACTGGTGGTCACAGATTATATATATATATATATAAACTCACTGATAGTCTTTATATATACTCACTGATTTTATATATATATATACACTCACTGGTGGTCTGTATATAAAGTGAGACTTCCTCAGTCCATATAAAGAAGTGAAGCCAGGATGTGTAGTTGCTCCTCGGGGCCTCACGGTGTCGCTGTTGGCGCAGTAATCCGGTTCAACAGTTGATTTCCAGCGCTTGACTTGATTGAACCATTAACCTGCGGCTGCAGGATCCGAGGATTATTCCTTCATCCTTCACCTCGTGTTCTCAGCAGATTAACAAAGTTAAACAAGGCTCAAGCTTCACAATCAACTCAAACCTCCAACTAACCAGGATTCCTCCTCAGACTGAGGAGTCCCAGCAGAAACCTGATGCATTTAAAGATCCAACAGAACGAGCCAATGTTCAAGAACTGAGACTTTCAACTTATTGTTCTATTCAAATATTAAAAGGGGGTTGACGACATTAAATCCAATATTTGTTTGAAACTGCAAAAAAAATCTTAATTATAAAACATAATCCCTTTAT
The DNA here is from genome assembly GCF_024713975.1 of Paralichthys olivaceus. NCBI lineage: Eukaryota > Metazoa > Chordata > Actinopteri > Pleuronectiformes > Paralichthyidae > Paralichthys > Paralichthys olivaceus. The sequence continues at coordinate 3,357,645 of NC_091104.1, forward strand.
TCCTTGAAAACCCTTAAATGTTTGACACCAGAAACTAAAATGTGAAAAATATTCATATCGGATTTAAAACCTAAAAGTCTAGATGTTAAAAATCCTTGAACCAACCTGAGTGTGAGAGAAGGCGAGTTTCCTTTAAGGGGAAACTGAAGGTTTGATGACGACTCTAATTAAAAGACTTGAAATCATGACTGAGTTTAAGGGGATTTCAGTCAGTGACCTTCAGCTTTTTACTTTGACCCTGTTGGACACAGTTTGTCCTTCAGGTCTCGTCTGGTCCGACATTCAGCTCCTGTGAGACAGACGCTGGAAAACACTGATTCATTAACTTCAGTCTGTTCAAGTCACAGACTGAAGCTTCACAAGCTTTCATTTCACTGTTTCCTCCTCTGAGCAACACACATTAAATATCACAGAAATTCATTTATTCAGGTTTCTGATTTTAAATTATTTACCCTGAATTAAATGAAACCAAAGTAAAATGACAAAATAAATAATAGTTTTCTCTACGATGGTACAAACTGCAGAGGAAATAAATTAAATGAAAACAGCGTCAGTGTCAAGTGTTTTTATAACTCCTCTTGTTTAATGTCTATTAGAATGAACAGCAGAATTATTGATCAGTAAAAATTAGAAAATGAAATTAAATGAATCTAAATAAATTATAATTTCATTCTTAATTCGATTATAAACACTTGATTTTATTCAACAGACTGCATCCTGATACTTTCAGTTCATTCTGACACAGAGAGGCAGGTTCAGCAGAAATACTATTAATAATAATAATAATAATAATAATGTGACGCGTCATGAGAGTAAAACACTGAAGTGAGTTCGGTTACAACCAAAAACCATGATCATTACGTTTTATTCCAACAGAATAAAAAAAATAATTTCAGTTTTTTATTTGACTCTGTTTTAATTTTCTTTGTCTCAAAACGTCTGACGTCATCTCTACGTTTAATAACAACGCTGATTCATTCATCTTCAACGTACATAAATAATCTTAATCAGATTAAGACCAGGACATCCAGTCGATTAAAGATGAAATCGATCCTCCTGCAGCGAGGCTAGTTTGTGTGTTGCTGCAGGTTCAGCTCCTGCCACTAGGAGGCGCCCTCTGTCCTCCTCCTCTGCTGCTGATCCCTCTGAGCCTTAAAGTCCGTAATAATCCCACCAACAGTGAGAATCCACCCAGCGCCCGTGTGTTCAAACATTCAGGATTAACACCCTCCTCACAGCCAGGGAACGGTTCCTCCTCGAGGGGTCAAAGGTCACGGGTTCCGTTCACAGAACCTTTTGATGATGTTACAAGGAAACGTTAAAATAGGAGAAAAGCTTTGGTTCCGTATGAAATGTCGAGCCCCAGAGTTCCACATGACCCTTAATACCTCGCTAACCCGACAAGAAGCCACCAAGAGTCTTAAGAGCTGCGCTAAGAGTCAGTAAAAACCCTTAAAGATGCCGAGAGCCACAGAGTCAGGAACGCAAAACCTCAAGAACCCCCTTAATAAAGAACTTAGAAGAACCGACCTGAAGACCCTGCGAAGTCATGTGGAACACCATGAGAACCATTGAATACCCCTTTAGTTCTCCTTAAAACCCTTTAAGAACTATTTAGAAACCTTAAGTAAAACTGGTGGATCCTCCTTGAGAACCAGTGGAACCCTCATTAAACCTCTGGACTCCCAGATAAAAAGCCTTAACCCCGTCAGAACCTTTTTATGAACCAAACCAACCTAAACGACCTCCACAGGAACCCTGAGAGAACCCTGAAACTCGAGAACTTCAGTAAGAACCAGTGGAACCTCCTTAAAAGGGCAACGACGTATGTAAGAGCAGCCAGTTAGTATTTAATCCCCTCTTCCTCCCTCCTCGTCTTCCTCGGGGGTTTGATGTGACACTGATCGTCACCAGGAGCCGAACAACAACAGCCTCAGGTTAAAACATCAAAATAAAAGCACGAGGAAACAAACCAGAGCAACAAACATGAACCGAATAATCATAATAATAGTAATAATAATAGTAATAATAATAGTTTCAGCAGTAGATATTATATTTATATATAATTATAATATTAAATCCTAATAACTGATTCTTTTTATCCTCCAGTCTCTGACATTTCTCAGAAATTATTTCCATCTGAACTTTTCACAACTAAATTCAGACTCAAGCTTCAGTTTGAGATAATAATCATTAAAACTATTCACAGTAAATCAGGATGGTGACGATCTAGGAAACTAAATCTTCTGTTAATAAACATTAAAGTGTCAAACTATTTACTAAATGTATAAAAGTCAAACTGCACTGATCATGACGTCAAACAGCTGTTTACAATAATAACATCAGGTCGATCTGAGATGAATAAAAATATCTTTATTAAAACATGAAGAATTCAAATTTCACATCTGCCAAAAATAAAAAAAACATTTCAACAGTTTTGATTTGGAGGCGTTACATTAACACACACACACACACACACACACACACACACACTAGTTTTAGCTGTTCATCACTTTGGCCTCAGACAAACATCTGATTGATTTTTTTATTTGAATGTTTTATTGTTTTTTTTTTATTTTCTGCAGCATCGCGTGAGCAGAGTGAATACCAGTGTGTGTGTACACAGTGGTAGTACTAGTACTGCAGTAGTAGCTGTTCTCTTGTAGTAAGCACAGAGTGATTAGTCACAGGGCCGTAACCAGAACTCCAGGGTGTCTAAATGCAGCTCCCCCCCCCCCCCCGAGCAGCTGTCAATCAGACAAACAATATTATTTATTTTTATGAACAATCAAAAATTAATTTTCAATCTTCAGTTGAAGCTCTGAGTCAGTTCTGATTATTATTATTATTGTTGTTGTTATAATTGTTATTAGTATTATTATTATGGAGTTGTGGTGGATTATAGTTATATATCATATATGATATATATATATATTATAATATTAAATATATATCATATATATGTACCATATATTAGAATATATATGTCACCAGACTTTAAGAGGTGAGGCTCTAAAGGAAAGTCAAATAGAAGCTGTTGGAAAATGTTGGAGTCTTTAAATCCTCTAAATAAAATGTGATGTTCTACATTTAAACATCTGATATTTAGATATAATCTAACAAACAATCCTCCCGCGGCCTCCGCGTGTCCGCTCCTCTCTCTTATGATTATTTCCACATGAACTGTGCGTGTTTGTGTTTCTGCTGCACTTTGTTCTGTTCACGTTCATTCTGCAGCAACAACAAACCTTCCTGCTCGACGCACGGACGCGGAGCCGTGTTTTCCTCCCCGGCGCATAGTTTACGCACATTTTACGCGCGGAGACTCCGCTGTGGATGAAGAGCGCGTGGCCTCCCTGCGCCGTGCACCGTCACCTCCGCGTGTCCTGACCGTGTCCGCGCGCCCCCGGTTCCGCGCTCCTGTTTATTTCCGGGTGTGAACGATGTAAACAACCTGAGACACGAAAAAACATCCGAGTAAATATGAGTGTGTGTGTGTGTGTGTGTGTGTGTGTGTGTGTGTGTGTGTGTGTGTGTGTGTGTGTGTTCCACGCTGTAAAAAGTGTCCTTCACGCAGAAATAGAAAAATCAGATTTTCTTTTTAAAACGCGTGAATAAAAAATCTAAAGTAGAAAATCAGAACATTCATTTGTTCCGTCTGATGTTTTTAAATGTTTGTGAAGTAAAAAGATTATTTTTTAAATTTCCGTGGATCCGGTTGAGAAACGAGATCAAATCCACGCTGTGAGATTTTCACGCTTGTTTCAGAGAAATAAAGATTTGATGATAATTCCGTGAAGCTGCGAACAGACTCGTGCGTGCGGGCACTTTTTGCAGCGTGCGCGTTGGTCGGTGGATGTGTGTGTTTCCTCTGCGCGTCATGATTGGCTGAGAGCGCAGAGGACGCCTTAATATTTAATCCTAATGTCCCCCTGGTTGGCTGAGGACTGGAAACGTCCAACCAATGTTTGCGAGTCGCTTTAGTGGCTGCGGCTCCTAATTAATTGCAGCTATCTGTCTCCTATCGATGTGTGTGTACGTGTGTGTTGTGTGTGTGTGTTTCCTCTTTTCTCCCCAAACCGAACATGAAATAGTTTGTTGGGCTTCACTTTCCTTCCTCCTCTCCGTCCCCCCTTCCTTCCTCCCCGTCCTGGTTCGCAGGCAGACGCAGGACAGATTGAACCCCAGCTGTGTGCGCCGCTTTCGGTCGTTGCCATTTCCCCCCTCCACTGCCCGGTGATGTTGGATATGGGAGAACGCAAAGAGGTGAAAATGATTCCGAAGTCCTCGTTCAGTATAAACAGTTTGGTGCCCGAGGCCGTGCAGAGCGACAACAACAACCACCAGAACCAGCACCACCACCAGAACCAGCACCACCTCCACAGCCACCAGAACCACCTCCACCACCGGCCCGGCGGCGCAGACGAGCCCGAGCAGAAAGCTCCTCTCCCGGCCGCGCAGCAGGAGCCAAAGACGGACCCTAAAAGTGACGCGTCGGGTCAGGAGAGCTGCCCGGAGGAGAAGGAGAAGTCGGAGGAGAAGAAGGACGCGAAGGACGCGGACGGAGGCGCCGGAGCGAAGGACGGAGACAAGAAAAGCGGCAAGTACGAAAAACCTCCGTTCAGCTACAACGCGCTGATCATGATGGCCATCAGACAGAGCCCCGAGAAGAGGCTCACCCTCAACGGCATCTACGAGTTCATCATGAAGAACTTCCCGTACTACCGGGAGAACAAGCAGGGCTGGCAGAACTCCATCCGCCACAACCTCAGCCTCAATAAGTGCTTCGTCAAGGTGCCCAGACACTACGACGACCCGGGGAAGGGCAACTACTGGATGCTGGACCCCAGCAGCGACGACGTGTTCATCGGCGGAACCACCGGGAAGCTCCGGCGGAGGTCCACCACGTCCCGGGCCAAGCTGGCCTTCAAGCGGGGAGCGCGGCTGACCTCCGGCCTGACCTTCATGGACCGGGCCGGGTCCCTGTACTGGCCCATGTCCCCCTTCCTGTCCCTGCACCACCCGCGGGCCGGCGGCGCCCTGGGCTACAACGGGACCTCCTCAGGTTACCCGGCTCACCCCATGTCCTACAGCACCATGCTCACCCAGAACATGGGCAACAACCACTCCTCGTTCCCGTCGTCCAACGGGCTCAGCATGGACCGGCTGGTCGGCGGGGATCTCCCCTACGCGACTCACCACCTGACGGCTGCGGCCCTGGCGGCCTCGGCGGTGCCCTGCGGCCTCTCCGTGCCCTGCTCCGGGGCCACTTACTCCCTGAACCCGTGCTCGGTCAACCTGCTGGCCGGGCAGACCAGTTACTTTTTCCCCCACGTCCCGCACCCTTCCATGACCACACAGACCGGCGGCGGCTCTTTGCAAGCCGCCCGGGCTTCGGCCTCCAATTCCCCGCAGGCTCCATCCTCCTCCTCGCTGCCCTGTGACTCTCTGAGGCCGGCTCTGTCCGGATCTCTGCCGGCCTTCTCCTCGGGACTTTCCGGGAGTTTGTCTGACTATTTCACGCATCAGAACCAGGGCTCGACCTCCAACCCGCTTATACACTAACACCCCAAACCCTCACCCAGCCTCACCCCTCCACCCCCCTCCACCCTCTCATTCCGGCCTGAAGGAGAGAAAATCTGAACTTGACTGGAACTGTAAGTTGAACATTTGACACTGAACACTGACGATGTAAAAAATAAATATAAACTACCTGCTGTAGAAAAGAGGAGAGAACAAAAAGAGCAGCAGAGGGAGGGAGAGAGAAAACAGCCCTGAAGCCTCCAGGTATTTTTTAATATTATCTTCTTCTCCTCTTCCTCCTCTTCCTCCTGCAGGTCTGTGTACATACATGTTCTCAGTGTCTGTACAGTTGTGTGTGATCTGACATGAAAACCCAGAGGATGCTGGGAGCTGTAGGCTGATGATGATCTTCTCTTCTTCTCGTTGGAGGATTAACTTTTTCTAGAATGTGTATTTAAAATAGTTTGTCTAATTTTAAGATTTAAAAAAATACTACTACTATCTTGTGATGTCCGCATGTTCGCAGTATTATCAGGTCTCATGCGGCGCGGAATGATTTTATTTTACAAAATTCAAACACTAATTTTTTTATTTTAGATTTGTATCGTCTTCACAGTGAAATGTGTTTTTTAAAACAGGAAGTGAAGCGACTCCCGTTAACGTCCCGAGGCTGTTTCTCTCCTTCACAAGTGTCCATGTGTTTTTTAGACCAAAGACTCGGTTCTTTTAGGAAACGTAGGATCAGTGTTGAGCCGCGGAGCAGGACGGAGGCCTGGTGCCGGGCTGCAGCGGAGCGTGACGCACAAAATGTCCATTTAAACGAGATTTAATTTAAATTGTTCCGTTTGGTTAAATGCGCAGAAAAGTGTCTGGGGTTTGGTGCCAGGTTGTGTCTGCGGCGCTGATTCGATCCGCCTGGTTCCTCTAACATCACATGTTTGAAACTGTTGCTAGAAAAAGACGTGAAACCGAATCATTGGGTTTGAAAAGTCCGCAGTTGAATGTCTGGATGTTTTCCGCAGCTGACGAGGTTTCTGCCCTTAAAGAAACACGCGGACGGTCCCGCTCCTCCTTTCGTTGGGTTTTTGTATAATCACAGAGAGAACGTGTCTATTTGTCTGAATTTGGTTTCAACGTTTTTAAGAACAATGTAAAAACCCGTTTGTTTGACAGAAGAAAAAAAAGCCTCATTATCTGATATGATTGTCCTTTAATTGTCGTCTCTAAAAGAATTTTCATGGTTGTGATTCTATTGTGGTCTGATTCTTATTCACGTGTTTGTCGCTTATAAAAGTCAAAAAGAGAAAAAAATGTTTTAATCATAAAAAATAAAAGAATAGGTTACATTCATAACTAAAGGAAATCCCTTTGTCTTCTTTGCTCCTGACCCGCGTCTTCACTCACTTCACCACCAGCTCATGATTCTGATTCCACACGAGTCCAAACTTTATTTCTTTATTTCCTGCGCTTTAGATTCAGTGTGTTTTTACTGCGCAGGATGATTTTTATTATTTTCATCAAACATCAGATAAAGTTCAGCTCTGACGCGTCTGGAGACACAAACTGAGAAACTTTGAAGCTTTGGCTCTGAAATGATCCTCTTCTGGAACTGTGTCTCCTCAGTGTGTCCTCTCCGTGTCCCCTCCGTGTCTCCTCTGTGTCCCGAATCTGTTTTTATTTATTTTGTTGTTTGTCTTTACGCGCACACGGTGGAAAACGCGCCGCTGCCACCCGTGCGTAAAGCTTTTACGCATAAACATTTCTGCGCACAGGCGTCTGGGTGGAAAACTGTGTGAAGTGATGCGAGCAGAGGTCGCGCTCAGGCTGCTCCGGTGAAATGTGACGCGCTGCGGCCTCCACACGCGCACACGCGCACACACGCTCCAACATTTTAACTTTGAAACGTCTGGATTTTACAGATTTGTCTAAAGCGTCAGCTCGTGTTCAAGAAAAGTCCGATTCCTGTGAATCTGCAGCGTTTTTCTTCGAAGCTTCAGTAAAATCTGCAGAATTCTCAATGAGCCTCGTCTTGAATCTGATGTTCGGATTCTGCGGGAGTTTGTGGCTTCTGGTGTTTTTGTCTCTTTGGGCTTTGACTCGTTGGTTTTTCTACTTCGAGCCTGAAACTGATGGATTTCAGTTTTTAAACTGATGAAGCTGAAACTTTAAAGTTTCAGCTGCTGTTCAGTGAAGTTTTCTCTGATTAAAGCAGGTTTGGTTTGACAGGGTGTGTGTGTGTGTGTGTGTGTGTGTGTGTGTGTGTGTGTGTATCTGTGTGTGTCTGTGTGTGTCTGTGTGTGTGTGTGTCTGTGTGTGTGTGTGTGTGTGTGTCTCTGTGTGTGTGTGTGTGTGTGTGTCGCTGCTGCTGCTTCAGATGTTTTCGCTCTGAAAGTTTTTATTTCGTTTATTTCTGAGGATCAATTTGTTTCTGTTGTTTTGTTTCCTGCAGATTTCAAATCATCGAAACTCAGTTTTCTCTCGATCTGTTTGTATTTTCAGATTCTGTTGAAAATGATGAATTCACACTGAATCTGTTGTGTGTGTGTGTGTGTGTGTGAGTGTGTGTGTGTGTGTGTGTGTGAGTGAGTGAAGGTTTTAAATGTGAACCTTTAATCTGCAGGTTAACTTTCTTCCTCTTTGTTTGTTTGTTTGTGTGTTTCCGGTGTTTTGTTCAGTTTCCTCCTCGTTGTTACCGGATATAAAAACGAACACATGCAGCTACACGTGTTTTCTGGAAAAACAGCTCAGGTCGCTTCTCTTCTTTTTTCTGGATAAATTCATTTTCGCCTAAATTCACTAAATTTGTTCTTTGTGGAAATGAATTTATTTCATCGAACCTGTTTTTATTGGAACAATTTAAAAATCCTCAGAGTTTGATTCACCGCTGGAGGTCAAAGGTCGAACCTTCTTCTTCTGTGTTTTCTATCTGAGAGAAATTTATTTTATGAAGCTTTGACTTTTTCTTACACCGAAAAACTGAACTGAGGAAACGATGTTTGATTTAAGTTAATTTCAATAATATTGGATTTAAGTTATTTCCAGTTTCTTGAGTTCAATCCTGGTTTTTACGTCTTTTATCATTTCGTTCAAACTGAATTCATTTTCACGGCAGCAGAAAAGATCCCGTTCTCTTTCCCATGATGCTCTGAGCTTTTTGCGTCACAGGAAACAAACTCAGATTTCAGTTTTTGTGTCTTGATATTTTAAATCAACATTTTATTTCCAGGAGGATTTTTTAAGATGATGGTTTAAATAAAATTACATTTGCAGCTTCGGTCAAAGATTCAAAAAAATAAAAGTCCTGAAGAGTTAAATGTAAAAATCCTCTATTTTTACATTTAACTCTCTCTCTCTCATATATATATATATATATATATATATATATATATACTGTTTTTTATATATATAAAACATATATACTGTTTATATATATGTATATATATAAACAGTATATATATATATATATATATATATAAAACATATATACTATTTATATATATATAAAACATATATACTGTTTATATATATATATATATATAAACAGTATGTATATATATATATATATATATATATATATATACATACTGTTTTAAAGATTTAAAATGTTCAGTTTGTTGGAGCTCAGTGTTTTCATTTTAATTCTCTGAATCCACGTTAATTGCTTCATTCAGAATATTTAAAATATTACACGTCAGAGGAGGAAACGTCTGAAAATGTAAAATAATAAGATAAAAATAATAGTAATCGATAAATATCCCAACACGTCCAAATCAGAGTTTTATAGTTTCTTGATGCTGTAAAACCAGAAAACTCTGGAAACGATTAAAAGATAAATAGAAACATCTGCAAGTTAATTATGAAAAAAACAAGTTAATATCAGAGTCTGAAGCAAATACGACAATTTAAGTCTGATTCACGAGACATGAGACAAAAAGGGAAGGAAGGAAGGAAGGAAGGAGGGACAGACAGAAGGAAATAAGAAAGAAGGAAGACAGGAATACAGGAAGGAAAGAATGAAGGAAGATAGAAAGAAAGGATATCTAAACGTCCTCCCCCTCCTCCCCCATGTCCTTCTGTTGCTTCTTTTGTCTTTTGACTGGTCACCCCATTTAACATGGGCAGATAACATCAGCCTGACGGAGATTGGGTTCCTCAGCAGCGCCATTGTTGGGGTGAGGTGGGGGGTGAGGTGGGGGGTGAGGTGGGGGGTGAGGGTGAGGTTCTTGCGTTACAGTCGGACTCGTTTAACTCAGTTTTCTTTTAGGAAACGAACAAATTGCTGCTGAGTCGCTCTTTGTTGTGTTTGGTGCTGATCTCAGATCAGGTGATCGAGCTGCTGCGGCTTCGCTCAACAAGTCGCAGCCAGAAATCTTCTTGAAAACTGGATTCAAGGTTTCAGGAAACCGACTCGGTCTCATCCAACGTGCGGAACATTAACCTGTGCAGTGATTGGTGGATGGAGCCTCAACTAATTGTTTAACGTCCACTTTGACTTTTTGTTTGGTCCAGGTCCCATCTGCTAACATGGAGGAGGTGGAGTTTAAGACCTGTTCTGCAGCCAGACACCAGGGGGCAGTCCAGGCTGCAGAACGATTTACTGACTGTCAGGGTTCAGGCAGCTGCAGGGATTGGTTGTTGGGAGATGGGGGGGTCGGTGAGAGCAGGTTGATTGGTTGATTGGTTGGTTGGTTGATTGGTTGGTTGGTTGGTTGGTTGGTTGGTTGGTTGATTGATTGATTGGTTGATTGATTGATTGGTTGATTGGTTGGTTGGTTGGTTGGTTGGTTGGTTGATTGATCTGACTGTAAGGAAAATGCCACTGGACAGGTGACCTGAACAGGTGATGCCTGCGTCCTCAGCGATGATGTCGTCATGACGACTGGTTGCTCCGACGAGAAGTTGAAGTTGTATTTTTCTGTCACAGTCTGATTCTTTGTTGCCGGGTAGATTTCTGTCCGTCAGCTGATCGATTCAGCTTCAGGCTGCAGAAAAACTGAGTCAGTGGGGGACCGACATCAAATGTTTGCCCTGGGGCCCCCTGTAAGGTTAATCCGGCCCTGCTGCTGCACACAGACATAAATAATTAAAGATTTCTCTGATAATATTTCATTAATCAGAAAATTAACACGATGATCAACTAAATAAATTAAGACAAAAGAGTTTGTGTGTAAGCAAATGAATCAAAACCATTTATTTTCTGTCCACAAGGTGAAATAGTGAAATATCACAAAAGACTAGACAACTAATGGAATGTAATTTAATATAACACATAATATAATTTAATATAATATAACATCTCATAATATAATTTAATATAACATCACATAATATAATGTAATATAACATCATATAATATAATGTAATCTAATATAACATCACATAATATAATGTAATATAACATCATATAATCTA
>NC_091104.1:3373579-3388579 GCF_024713975.1 Paralichthys olivaceus
AGAGAGACAAAGTTCCACAGGGGGCGCTGCTGAGAGCAAAGAGTCCATGTTCACGTAAGAAGTATTTCTGTCCAGTTTGAGTAAATTCTGTATTTTCAGGTAAAGTCGTAGAGTTTGTGACGTTAATAAGCTTTAATTCCTGTTTTTGTTAATTATAAGATGAAACAACGACTTTGTTAGAATCCATCTATTCACTGATTATTAACATTAAAGCTGATGGATTATTTTAGGTTTAAGTTTTATTATCTGAAAATAATAGAATACAAAATAAAGGCTCATGAGGATACGAGAAACGAAACATGACTCAGAATTATTATTTTATCATTAGTCACACAAAACACAGGTCGGATGAATTATTAGAAAAAGTGAAACCACACGATGATAATTATTGTTGTGAATATAATTGTTACTGTTCATTTCTATATTTACAAACAACAATTATTATATTTATAAAAACACTAGATTTTAACAATGATGTCGTTGAGGAATAAAATAAAAACTTTACTGCGTCACTTGTGTAAAAGTTTCCTTAAAGAACATATTTATAGATGAGGAGCAGAATCCATCCAATTAACATTGAAACGTTATCGAACAGAATTCAATCATTTGATCAGTTTTGTTTCTAATGAAAAACTTTCAGAACCATTAATTATATTCTCGTATTTGTTGAATTTATTTTTCATAATTTATCTGAATCAATCAAAATAAACAAAATAAATAAAAGTTTAAATTAATATTCAAGTCAAGAATAAAATGGAAATACTTAATTAAAACTACTATCACGTGCTGTACTTGTAATGTACTTAAATGTACTATTTACCACAGTACACGTGAGTATTTTAATATGTTGTAATTAATGGAAATAAAGACTGTGAGTCGCGGACCCTTTAAAATACTCTGATACTCGACCTGAACTCCAGTGGAGGTACTCGGGTACTTCATACCACAGAGTACATTGTACTGTCGGAATCACTGCGTGTGTTCAGTGAAAGTAAATCAGGGGAAAGTGGGACGTTAAAGTTAAACAGTGCGTTGGCAGGTGGGGGGTGTGTGTGTGTGTGTGGGGGGGTGTTGGGCAGGGGTTCATGTGAACGAGCAAGAAAACAGTCGACGGGTCGTGAATAATCGTTTTAATGAGTGTAAGCGCAGGCGGCTCGGCTCGGGCCTGTCGGGTTAAACAAACTCACTAAATCCGATTGTCAAAGTGCAAAGTGGTGTCGTTTCAATTTGCCCCCCCGTCCTTCCTCCTTCCACTCTTCCTTCCTTCCTTGTCTTCGGGGGTCGCCCCCCCCCCCCCCCCGCCCTCGCCCGCTCCGGCCCTGCCAATTACGAGACATAACAATATTTTCTTAAACCCGGTGTGATCTTTGGTTTTGTTGTTTTAAAAGTCCCGCTGATCTCGGTGCGCTCGGCTGCTCCGCGTCAATGGAGCGGCAGCGAGCGCCTCCTCCGTCGCTTCATCTGTTCTCCGCACCTCCTTCGCTGGTTCTTTATTGTGCCGCTCGGTACAAATGGAAATCACTTTCAGATTAAAGCTCGGGACTCGAAATATTGAGTTGAATTAGTTTCTAAAGTTTCAGTGAACTCATCAAATTAAGTTGTTTATTAACGAGAGGTTTAAGTTTGAAGACTTCCAGTTGGATGAGTTTCGTTCTCAGCTCTAATGTTCGGGAACGTGTCTCTTATCCTTTGACCTCATTATAAATTCATTGACTTAATAAAACACAGTATTTCAAACAAATGGCTGAAGAGAGGATTTCATGTCATCAACCAGTGAAACGTCATCGCTCATCTTTCTCTGCACCTGAAGTCACGACGACGCTGGAACCAGGTTTCCTGTCGGTTTCATTATTTTGATCCACAACAGACGACGGTCGGTTGTTGGCCGTCGCCGTCTCGGACCATTGCTTGTCGTAGTTTCCGTGCTGTGTGTGAGTACATGTACTAGCTGTACATGTACGAGCTGTACATGTACATGTTGAGTTTTGAGCTGGGCCCAGTCCGGTCTGATGTTCAGGTCAGAACTTTATTATTGAAGGAGATTTACCTTGATGCAGTTTTTCTTTACTTCATGATGAAACCCGTAAATTCAACATGAGTCGAACATGTAACGAACATGTAACGAACATGTAACGAGAGAACACGGAAATAATTTATATGTTTGACAGAAATCTCATCGTCAACTTTTTTCTGATAAATTCCGTTATTTTCTCCAAAATAAAAGTCTACGTTAGGTCGAACTGGTCACGAGGGGCCAAGCGAGAAGTTCTTCATCGTGTCACGTGAACGTTCAATACCAACCTCTTCCTCCTTCTTCCTCTTTCTACGATCAGATCTGTTTCCTGCAGGACTGGAGCTCATCCAACACTGTCAGCGTGTGAGCACACAGGGTTTAAATATAGTCTTTATATACAGTAAAGTATTTATACTCATACTACCCTCTCAGCTGTCAGCTCTCATGACGGGGCTGAAGCTCCGTCCTCAGATCAAAGAGAATTCATGTGGAAACTTTTCTTCCAACTTTAATTCAAGTATCAACATTTTCTTTAATTTCTTTAACTTCTTCAAAAACCAACAGAATGAAAACTCTCTCGCCTCCGTCCTCTTCCTGCGGCGTCATCGACATTCAAATTCAACTCGAAACAGCGTCACTGACACCGAGTTTGAACCTTCACGACAGGAAGTGATGCGACCACGCGGCCCGTTCGTGCTCTTGGACGAGAGCTAGTGTGAACGCGTCTCCGGAGGATGTCGTGGCTTCAGGACTCTTTATTTCTGTAAAGAATCCAAAACCCAAACCGATGTGTGACTGAGGACGAGCGAGAACGAGACGATCAGAGAGTTTTCAAACCGACCGCTCGATGTGACAGATTCTGAATAATGAGGTGCAACAGAAACCTGTCAGCACACACCAGCTGTGTGTGTGTGTGTGTGTGTGACTAATATGAGTACACACTACATTACAGATACAGTGTAATATCTGTATAATATATACAAATACACAAATACTAACACACAAATACTAACAGGGTATTTTGAGCAGTTTTTTAAAACAGTATTTTGCATCATATTTTATTTCAGAGTTCGATGAAATCAAAGTCAAACAGTGCGACAGATAAAAGATGCTTTTAACGTGTGAAGAGATTCATGAACTGTTTGAATTCAGTTTAGTTTTATGATTTTAAAACAAACAAAACCATAATTTCCTTGGAAACAATATGAATGTATTGACGTGGAGCACATTTTTAAATTAAGCGTCGCAGTAATTTTCACATTTGAAATAGAAATGTTTTTTACATTTCTCATAAAAAATCATCTTAATGTTAAAAAATGAATTTGACAAATGAACGTTTTGTAACTTCACTGTCAGATTGAAAAATATGATTTTATACTATTTATTTCTTTTGCTCATTGAGCTCTAAAATAAAATCCATGTTATTATAATAATGAAAATCAACCTGTTCAATTTCGAGCTGAATAAATAATGTTGACGTATGAATGTGAGTCCAGCAGCTGAGCTTTGTTTAACGAGGCTGTTTTGTGTTATAAAGCGAATGTGTAACGATAATTAAAAAACTAATGAGGTAAAAGTAAACTGTGCAGAGTTTGTTGAGCTGCAGCTGATAATCCATCACACAGATAATAACATGGTGTCAGTGGTGATGGAGTAAATCTAAAGTTCAGCAGCTGCTGCACAGAGACACAGAGACACACTCTCTTGGTTCTATCCTGTAAAATCTCTTCCTCCTTTAAAATAACGTCCAGAGAACTGCAGCAGCAGGTTTCCACTCAGCTGCAGCGCCACCACACTTTTCTATTAAAGAGCAGTTTCTCTTTGTTTCTGTCTTTCTCGTTCTGGACTCGACGTCAGAGAGGAGACGAGAACAAGAAGGTGGTCGCTCTGCTTTTTATAAAAATGTCCTTTATGCTTCCTGTTGTGCGATCGTGCGGTAGAGGAGTGTAATTATAACAGTGTGAAAACATCATGAATGGAATCATTCATCATCCGGACAAATCCTCTATAATCGAACACGTCACCTGTCATTACTCTGTATTTATATACCGAGAAGAGCATTATTAAATCTTTCCTCACTTTTTGAAATACACTTTTTAATATTGTTGTTAATATTATTAACATCCAGGTTTATTCCCACTGTAGTAAATGTAATATCTGTTTTCCTCGTCACTAGTTTGTAGTAAGTGAGAGAAATGCAGCTTTAGGCAAATAAACAATAATCAGCTGAAGTCATATTAATAAAACACACCAGATATTTAAGATTCATATATAACGTACAACTGTTTCAGTCATGTTGTCGGGACCTGAACCAAAACTCTCACTTATTAAAGTTATTAATGATGCAATTATTAAAGAAATGTTTTATAGGTTCAGGTTCGTCTCCAGGAAACGTCTGTGTGCTCTATTTTCACAGCTCTGTGAAAAAACTGCATCAATGTGTCAGGATACTTTATACTTTATACTTTATATTTTATACTTTTATACTTTATACTTTATATTTTATACTTTATACTTTATAAATTATATTTTATACTTTTATACTTTCTACTTTACTAAGACGTCTTCACGACTTTGTAAAATCAGATACCTCATCAACATAAATCTGATATTTGACCATATATTGAAATTATGTGTAAATAATAATTCAAATACTTTGAATTGCTTTATCCTGACATCTCTGCAAATCTCTCTCTCATGCACACACACACACACACACACACACACACACACACACGAAGTATATATATTTAGACATTGATAAAAAATTATAATTATAAATATATTTCATTTCATTTTAAATTTAAAGAAGATTAATCCCATGATTTTTTTGTATATATTTTATTTTTGATCGCAACTAAAATAACTGTTGACGAAGGTTAAAGGTCAACAGGCCGGATTTTTGTCTAATATTCGTTCTTAAACACATTTCACACTTTAAATCTCTAATAATCCATATTAATCAATAACTCTGGAGTATTTCCTCCTTCGTTTACTGTCAACAACTATTTCAGATTTTCAGAATTATTATATTATATATATTAAATATATATATATATAATATATTTAATATATATAATATAATATATATATATTAAATATATTATACAAGTTTTCTGTGTCCATAATGTTTTTTAAGAAATTAATTTGCAATGTTCAGAATAAAGTCAAACACAGGCAGCGACTGTAATAAAATATAAAATGTATAATGGTGACGAACTCGCATTCACGTCGTCCAGCTGCAGAACAAACAGCTGGAAAGTTGTGTTGGTGTTCGTGTTGTGTTGTGTTAGTGTTGAGTTAGTGTTGTGTTAGTGTCTTGTTGTGTTGAGTTAGTGTTGTGTTGTGTGGAGTTAGTGTTGTGTTGTGTTAGTGTTTGTGTTTGTGTTGTGTTGAGTTAGTGTTGTGTTGTGTTAGTGTTTGTGTTGTGTTGAGTTAGTGTTGTGTTGTGTTGTGTTGAGTTGAGTTAGTGTTGTGTTGAGTTGGTGTTGTGTTGTGTTGTGTTGAGTTAGTTTTGTGTTGAGTTGAGTTAGTGTTGTGTTGTGTTAGTGTTTGTGTTGTGTTGAGTTAGTGTTCATGTTGTGTTGAGTTAGTGTTGTGTTGTGTTGTGTTGGTGTTGAGTTAGTGTTGTGTTGTGTTGTGTTGTGTTGTGTTGTGTTGTGTTGTGTTGGTGTTGAGTTAGTGTTGTGTTGAGTTAGTGTTGTGTTGTGTTAGTGTTGTGTTGTGTTGTGTTGTGTTGTGTTGTGTTGTGTTGTGTTGTGTTAGTGTTTGTGTTGTGTTGTGTTGAGTTGGTGTTGTGTTGTGTTAGTGTTGTGTTGTGTTAGTGTTGTGTTGAGTTAGTGTTGTGTTGTGTTGAATTGGTGTTGTGTTGTGTTAGTGTTGTGTTGTGTTAGTGTTGTGTTGAGTTAGTGTTGTGTTGTGTTGAGTTAGTGTTGTGTTGTGTTGAGTTAGTGTTCATGTTGTGTTGTGTTGTGTTGAGTTAGTGTTGTGTTGTGTTGTGTTGGTGTTGAGTTAGTGTCGTGTTGTGTTGTGTTGTGTTGTGTTCATGTTGTGTTTGTGTTGAGTTAGTGTTGTGTTGTGTTAGTGTTGTGTTGAGTTAGTGTTGTGTTGTGTTAGTGTTGTGTTTGTGTTGAGTTAGTGTTGTGTTGTGTTAGTGTTGTGTTGTGTTGGGTTCTCTTGTGTTGTGTTAGTGTTTGTGTTGTGTTGTGTTGTGTTGTGTTGTGTTGTGTTAGTGTTGTGTTAGTGTTGTGTTGTGTTGGGTTCTCTTGTGTTGTGTTAGTGTTTGTGTTGTGTTGAGTTGTGTTGAGTTGGTGTTGTGTTGTGTTGTGTTGTGTTGTGTTGTGTTGAGTTAGTGTTGTGTTGTGTTGTGTTGGTGTTGAGTTAGTGTCGTGTTGTGTTGTGTTGTGTTGTGTTGTGTTGTGTTTGTGTTGAGTTAGTGTTGTGTTAGTGTTGTGTTGTGTTGGGTTCTCTTGTGTTGTGTTGTGTTCATGTTGTGTTGTGTTAGTGTTGTGTTGTGTTGTGTTGGGTTCTCTTGTGTTGTGTTGTGTTGTGTTCATGTTGTGTTGAGTTAGTGTTGTGTTGTGTTAGTGTTGTGTTGAGTTAGTGTTGTGTTGTGTTAGTGTTGTGTTAGTGTTGTGTTGTGTTGAGTTAGTGTTGTGTTGTGTTGAGTTAGTGTTGTGTTGTGTTGAGTTAGTGTTGTGTTTGTGTTGAGTTAGTGTTGTGTTGTGTTAGTGTTGTGTTGAGTTAGTGTTGTGTTGTGTTGTGTTGTGTTGTGTTCATGTTGTGTTGAGTTAGTGTTGTGTTGTGTTAGTGTTGTGTTGAGTTAGTGTTGTGTTGTGTTAGTGTTGTGTTAGTGTTGTGTTGTGTTGAGTTAGTGTTGTGTTGTGTTGAGTTAGTGTTGTGTTGTGTTGTGTTGAGTTAGTGTTGTGTTGTGTTGAGTTAGTGTTGTGTTTGTGTTGTGTTGAGTTAGTGTTGTGTTGTGTTGAGTTAGTGTTGTGTTTGTGTTAGTGTTGAGTTAGTGTAGTGTTCATGTTGTGTTGGGTTCTCTTGTGTTGTGTTGTGTTGTGTTCATGTTATGTTGTGTTGTGTTGTGTTGTGTTGTGTAGTGTTCATGTTGTGTTGGGTTCTCTTGTGTCGTGTTGTGTTGTGTTGTGTTGTGTTGGGTTCTCTTGTGTTGTGTTGTGTTGTGTTCATGTTGTGTTGGGTTCTCTTGTGTAGTGTTGTGTAGTGTTGTGTTGTGTTGGGTTCTCTTGTGTTGTGTTGTGTTGTGTTCATGTTGTGTTGGGTTCTCTTGTGTTGTGTTGTGTTGTGTTCATGTTATGTTGGGTTCTCTTGTGTTGTGTTGTGTAGTGTTCATGTTGTGTTGGGTTCTCTTGTGTTGTGTTGTGTTGTGTTGTGTTAGTGTTGTGTTCTCTTGTGTAACTCCAGAGCCGGTTGCAGCTCCGCTCGTTTCCTTGATAAACCCGTTGGACTTTCTTTCTGACAGTTTCTGTGAACTTCTCCCTTCACAACCACTTCCTGTCTGTGACGAGCAGCAGGGTTTTCTCTGACGGCCTTTGTCTGCCGCCTATTCTCCCTGCCTCTCTGTGGGGGAGGAGGGGGAGGCCAGGAGGGGAGTGTGTGTGTGTGTGTGTGTGTGTGTGTGTGTGTGTGTGTGTGTGTGTGTGTGTGTGTGTGTGTTGCCCTCAATATGTTGTGATGGAAGACTTGGTTCTCCAGAAGGAGCGTCTGGCTGGAGCTGGCAGGAACCATCACTGATCTGTTTGGAATCAGGCGTCTCCTCAGTGTAGGATCCTGATGCTAATGATGCTAATGATGCTACTGATGCTAATGATGCTACTTTCAAGTAACACACACACACACACAGTATAACTGTTAAACACAATAGAAAATGACACCACAGATGAGAAGTCTGGTTAAGTCTGGTTGAGTCTGGTTTAGCCTGGTTAAGTCTGGTTTAGCCTGGTTAAGTCTGGTTTAGCCTGGTTAAGTCTGGTTAAGTCTGGTTAAGTCTGTCACGGCTGGTTTAGCCTAGTTAAGTCTGGTTAAGTCTGGTTGGGCCTGGTTAAGTCTGGTTAAGTCTGGTTTAGCCTGGTTAAGTCTGGTTTAGCCTGGTTAAGTCTGGTTAAGTCTAGTTAAGTCTGGTTAAGTCAGGCACGGCTGGTTTAGCCTAGTTAAGTCTGGTTTAGCCTGGTTGGGCCTGGTTAAGTCTGGTTGAGTCTGGTTAAGTCTGGTTAAGTCTGGTTGAGTCTGGTTAAGTCTGGTTTAGCCTGGTTAAGTCTGGTTTAGCCTAGTTAAGTCTGGTTGAGTCTGGTTAAGTCTGGCACGGCTCACCTCTGACTCCACCCGGTTCTCTGTCACAGCTTCGTCTGTTTAAATCAAAGACGTGAAGAATTTAGTTCTGATAAAAAGTAAAAGTTAAAAGTTTCATCTCCTGTGAAAAGATTTCAGCTTCGTGTTTCTGGATCTTTCTTCATTTGTCTGGTTGACGTCTCTTCTCTCATCGTCCGTTCAATAAACCATCAGAGCGTCTGAAGCTGCAGCAGCGAGGGATTGATCCTCGTCCACAAGTTAAACGACTGAATCTGTTACAACTCACGTGCTTTTACTTTGTTTGGACACGTTTCCTGTTGACAAGCACAGATCCGCTCAGAAACAGAAACACAGAAATACAGAAGCTGGAAACTTGTGGACTCAGTTTGGATGTGAAGCTGGAGCGTAAAGTAAGGACAGGACGAGAAGAACTCATTCATCCATTCATCCATTCATGTTTCCATTGATGCCTCAGACCAGGAGAGATCATCAGGCCGATAGAGCGAAACACGTCTTTCTGAAAACACATCGAACTTCACATCGGTTCAGTCTCGTGGTTTGTGTTGAATCTTGGATTCAAATATTATGGTTGATAATTAAAACAGGTTTTTACAGGTCTACTTCAAGAAGGAAGTACTTCAAGAAGGAAGTACTTCATTCTTGAAGTACGTCATTCTTGAAGTACTTCAGTGCTTCATGAAGTCGATGAACGTCCACACAGTGAATACTACTGCAGCGTCGTCACGTCATGTGACTGATTCTCCTGAAGAAGCATCAGATTTCTTTATCAGCAGAGGAGGAGAAACATGTCTGAACAGAACTGTCATGTGTTAAACACGTGTCAGATAACACACACACACACACACACACACCTGAAGCCCAGGTTACAGGTGTGTGTGTGTGTGTGTGTGTGTGTGTGTGTGTGTGTGTGTGTTGATTAGTTGGAAATGAAGACTAATTATCTGAACCTGCTCATTTAGCTGTAGAATTAATAAATGTAGATTTTTATTAAACACTCACTTCTAAAAAATCTGACGGACAAAGTTTCATGCCGTGTTGCATGTTAGCATGTTAGCGTGTTAGCCTGTTAGCATGTTATCTGGCTGCTGTGGGAGTGTCAGGAAGCAGCTCCATATTGAATCTGTGGGTGACGTGATCGTCTCTGAGTCTTTTGTTGCCTGTGCTCTATTTTCACTCTGTTTGTTGTTGTTTGTACACGTTGTGTTGTGTTGTGTTGTGTTGTGTTGTGTTCTGTTGTGTTACGTTGTGTTACGTTGTGTTACGTTGTGTTACGTTGTGTTACCCTCTGGTCCTCTCAGTATCCAGATCACTGCTGCTGGATCGTCCCTGTTTTCCCTCAGGGATCATAAAACTTTGATCTAATCTGAAATTGGCTTCTTTTCGAGAGAGAGATATAATTTCTCCAGTTCCCTCTTCTTCTTCTTCTTCTTCTTCTTCTTCTCCTCCTCCCTCTCCTCCCTCTGCCTCCCTTCTTTCCCTCCTGCCTGTCTGTCAGCCGAAGGAGAGGCGACAGCAAGTCTCCTCGCCGTAAACCGATCTGCCTCGGAGAGAGCGCGAGGCAGAACGGGAGAGGATTCCTGATATGGATCTACCTCAGAAACGCAGCCAAACAAAGCCTCACCTGTTTTCTCCGCCCGGCCTCTTTCCTCCTCCACCACCACGGCCGCATGACCGGCCCCTGAAATACTCCACTTTGTCAGTTTGTGCATTTCCCTCCTCTGGTTTTGTTTCCGTCGGGGATTGTGGAAGCTTTGATACACAGAAATACCTGTTAGTGGTTGTCGATCCTTTTCCCAAATACCTTCAGCCACCCTCCTCCCCCCTGGTCTCACCGGAACAGAAAATTACCCCATTTACTCGCCTCCTCCCTCCTCCACCATTTTGGGTGTCCCACGTCGGGGCCCCCGGGGCAGATCCCAGACATAAAAGTTAGCATTGAGGAGCCGAGTGTCCGATATCAGTTAATGTGAGATACAACTAATTAGTCCATTATCGGGCCCCTGCTCTCACTGGCTCATAAATTGGAGCCACTCAAAGGTCGTTTATTATTTATCAGAGTGGGTGAGGTAGGGGGGAGGACAGAAGGGGGGTGGGGTGGGGGGTGATGCTGCTGCTCCAGTTTGCTTGTTCAACATATCAAGATTACTTTCAACTCGTCCTGTTGGATGACTGCAGCCTGCAAACACACACACTCCAACATGTGATCACACACAGATTCCTTCATCCCCCAAACCAGGAAAAACTCTAAATCCAGGGTTCAGTGAGAGGTCAGTGCAGACAAGTTATTTATAATTTATTAATGTGTTTTAAATGTTGTAGGTGCAGCTCGTTCCAGCTCCGTGCTCAGCTGTGAGGGATCAGTCCCACGTCCCGGCGCAGGACGACGTGTTCACATCGTGAACTTCAGTAAAAGTCAGAGACACAACGTGAAACTGTCCCAATACGAGTAAAAGTCACGGATCTGATGTTTCCCTCGAGTGTAATCATCAAGATGTTTTCATGTGTAGCTGCATGAATAATGTGTACACACATGTTGTGTGTCTTCTTTGTGTGTTTAGAAAAAATAAGATTGATACAAATGTTGTTGGATGATGTCAAATATTTTCACCTGCCTTTCATAAACATCATTTCCATCACTGTCACTGGTCGATGGAGACACGGCTCTGTGTGGAACAGCAGGTAGCTGTGGTGGAGGCTAAACACAAATGTTTTATAGGAGAAGTTTAAATGTGACAAATGAAATTCTGAAGATAATGTTTGTGAATAAAGTCTCTTCATGAAGTTAAAGTCTGACAGTGAAATAAATCCTTAAAAAAAGTCTCAGGATCAAAATGTGTCTTTACTCTCATTATTTCTGAGAAGCTTCATCACCAGAGGTTTCATATAAGAAATGCCACTGAAGGAGTTCCTCAAGGCTCCGTACGAGGTCCTCTGGATTTTATATTAGTTCAGAACACTGTCGGTGCTGCGCTCCGGAAATGTTTGAATTATTATTCAGACAAACTCAAATCTGCTGTTTTTAGCCTAAAATCATTGAACACGTTGGACGACACGTGATTCAGAGTCATTCGGACCGAGACGTGAAGATTCAAAGCGAAGACGAGTGTTAGTAATTCTCTTGTAGTTCTGTGGGATCGTTGTGACGCTGCATGTGAAGTGTGAGCCAGACAAACTGTCTTCATCCTCAGTGTCTGACCGGGCGTCTTCATGCAAACGCTGACGGCGGTTTGTTTTCTCCGCGGCCAATTATTCCTGTTTTCATCTTCGTCTCACACAACAAGTCGGTATTTTAGTCGGAGCAGGTATCACACGGCCGGGATCGTGTTACACAGCTGAGAGATTTATTGCTCGGCGAGGGAACGTGTCGTGCTGCCGTCACTGTTGTTGTCTGCAGCTTTTTATCTGGGTGAGAAACAGAGAGAGGAGGGGGAGGACAGGGTGGGGGGGTCAGAGACGGGTCGACGGAGCAGGAAGACGTTCGTACAGTGAGGAGGAAAATAATCTTTTCAATTTAAAATGTAAAGACTTTGGATTCGCCAGTCAAACAGATGAAACACTCATCAACTATTTACAGGCTGGGTAACTTTGGTGAATCTATACGAGCACGATCATCTTTATTTACTGTCCTCGTCCTTGTTTGTCCTGTCCTGTTGAAGTGACTCGTAGTAACATCAACTCTAAAACTCCACTTACAGTTTAAGTACATACGAATAACAGCGCTGAGCTTTTTCCATTTAACAGCTGCACGTTCTCGCTCCACAGCAAACGTGGAGGACGACCTGCAGCTCGGACCGTTCAGATGATATTTGTGAACATGAGGGAAATAAAGAATCACACATTTGTCCTGCGGATGAAATCAGGAGAATCAGTTTGAGTGTGGTGTGATTTGAGGGTCTCTCTCTCTCCCGACGCGTCGAGCTGAACACAAAAACCTGGTAACGGCCTCGAACACCACATCAGTGTAATGCTCGGCGTGTGTGTGCGTCTGTCTGTCATTGTCACAGTGTGAGAAAGCTCCTCCTGTTTGTGTCTAGGTGTCATTACAACAAGACAACAGCACGTTAATAAAGAGGACGACCGGAGTGTGTGCTTTTGTTTTCCGTGATAATCAGGCTGCTGATGCTGCTGCTCCGCTTTGTTCTGCAGAAACAAACAGTGGAGCATCACTGTCAGCGCCGCGCTCATCGCTGACATCTTTCCTCAAATCAATATGATTGTTTTCTCTTCGTGCCGTTTTGTTAATGCACTAAATGTTTGAGCTGAGACGAGGAATGTTCCAGTTCAACCACGTGAGCGGTCACGTGATTAAAACCAATCTGGAGCCAAAACTCACCAAGATGGGTTTATTTTGAAAATACTGTTTTCAAACAGGAGGAAGAGGAGAGAGGAAGAGGAGAGAGGAAGAGCAGATGCAGGGTCCATCTTTATTTACAGCCTGTATTTGTGACATCATGTTCAGAGCACCATGATGCAGTGAAACACTTCACTGGACACAAAGTCATGCAACACTATCAGCTTCATGAATTGTGGGTATTTTACTGTGTGAGTCATCACAGGTTCCACATCCTGTCTCACCTCTGGACCATAAACCCAGCGACTGCAGCTTAACCACAGGAGACGATGTCCAGATGGAAACAGTCGGTGTTTGCAGAAATAATGATAATTATTCATTTCCTCACCAACGTCTATTTGTGGCAGTGAAGAATAAATATCTGCATGTGAGCATCAGTCATTAACTCAGCAGACATCTGATCAACTTCATTCTTCTCTACTCTGACCTGATACTGTCTGTGTTCCACTGCGTTTGCATTGTGTGTGTGTGTGTGTGTGTGTGTGTGTGTGTGTGTGTGTGTGTGTGTGTGTGTGTGCGTGTGCGTGTGTGAGCGTCTGTTTTCCCAACAGCTTCGCTGAGTTTACAGACACAAAGACTTCTGAAACAAATCCTCTCAGCTCCTCCGTCTCTGGGGTTCGTCTCTCTGTGTGTTTGTGTGTTCTCAATATTAAACATCATATCACTGTTTCATTGTGTGAGTCTGTGTGTGTGTGTGTGTGTGTGTGTGTGTGGTCAGGGGAATTCAGTGACTCTAACAGTCTGTCACTGTTTATCTCTTTGTCTCTTTGTTTATTTCCTCCTCTGTTCTTTTTTATAAAACATGTATTTCCTCTAAATATCTCAATGATGCAGTGTTTACTTCATGTTGTTGCTCTAACAATAACTATAATTACATTTTGTATTTTTCTTATTGTCAGTAAATCATGTTTCAAACATATCGCAGTATTTTCTTCTGAAGTGAATTTTTCCATATTTGATGAATATGAGTTGAAAAAAGAAAAATGTTTCGTCCTCTTTTATATATTTGTTATTTATCTACTTTAGAGTTTGAAGGATTTACAACATTTCAAGTTATTGAACAAGGTTTGTATTGAATGTAAAATAACAGCTACGAATATTAATGTATTTTACAGCGAGCTGATATTTTGACTGTGATCTGTGACTTTAGTGATTAAACCTCAGAGGACTCAGAGTAAAGAGCCCTGAGGAGCTGGTTCATCTCAATAATACAACTAAAGGACCATTTGATGAATTTGAACATTTGGATTTGTTAAGAGTACTTGTACTGAATTATTAGGGTAAAGGTGTACAATCATATTTTATATTTATATTATGCACATACAATATACTTGAGTGTATTTAGTCATTGTTTTCTACTTTCATTTCTAATTATTCTTATTTGACTTCAGATGAATTTGTTTCGATAAAGCTCAGTGTTATCATGAACACAACATCATCGTCTGTGAGACACATGGTTTGTCCCAGACTGAGGTTTGAAGGAGGAAGTCGCCTCACGGCTCAGCGTGGTGATGGTGCAGGACGGGCTGAGGTCTGGTCGGTGCGGAGGTGGATGAAGAAAAACCTGAAGCTGCTCACAGACCAGACGTTTCAGTGCAGCGGAGTTTTCTATGACTCTGCCGTGATGTAAACAGTTTCTGTGTCTGACTTCAGGCTTTTCTGTTGAAGTGAAACACGATGAGTGATTTCCAAAAATGACCAATCAACCCAAACAACACTTGGAGAAAACCAACGTGTGACAGTTTCTGTTTATATGACGATATCACTGATATGATTCAGTTGTACAGATACATCTGTTAGCTCATGTGTGTCTCTGACGCCGTCCACCCTGCGCTCTCTCTCTGTCGCTCTACTTATCTTCAGAGGGCGAAACACCACAGGAACATATTGGAAGACGGAGACGGAACCAAACCAAGCAACAAACACGTTCGACCAAACCAGACCGCAAACACCAGGGAAACTAAAAATAAATAAATAAATAAAAAATCTAATCAAAGCCAATCAGGGCTCAGGTACGTGAAGTACGTGATGACCCTGAACCAGACCTCTGGTGATCTGATCTCATTTAATTATTAATATTGAACCAAACTGAAACTGGGACAAACACCAAACCAGTTAACAGGTGCAAACCGGTGTAGAGAGAACTACTAACTAACTAACCAACTAACTAACTAACTAACTAACTAACCAACTAACTAACTAACTAACTAACTAACTAACTAACTAACTAACTAACTAACTAACTAACTAACTAACTTACCAACTAACTAACTAACTAACTAACTAACTAACTAACTAACTA
>NC_091104.1:3391079-3393579 GCF_024713975.1 Paralichthys olivaceus
AAATGAGGTTCAAACTAATTCAATTCTACACTTCAGAGTCTCGGAGCGGTCACTCGACCTGATGACGTCACCTGATGACATCATTGTGGCCCTGCAGGTTTTGGCTCAGCGGCCGAACGTTCAGCAGCTGATCACCCCCCCCCTCCCCCCCCCCCGCAGCAGTAAAACACTTTGTTTTACAAGCTTCGCTCTCTGCGACACAAACTGTTTGCGTGGCTCCAAAAAGCGGCGTCCCATCAGGACCAAATAGCATCGCTATCATCACCACCACCATCATCATCATCATCATCATCATCATCATCATGCATCACTTGGCTCTCTGCGGCTCGGTGCCTACTCAGGATGCACTTCTGGGGTTTGGAAGTCTCTCTGTCTGGCACCCATCCCCCCTCCTGTGTGAAGGCACTGACACCTGGGGAGATTGAACATCCCGTCACACACAGGCCTCTTTTGTCAGAATAAATATGTTTCGCTATTTGCCAGCGCCATTAGAGAGCAGTTTTTTTCCTCTGCAGCATTGTTATGCTCCGAGTATTCACATCACTTTCTCTTCCTCTGTGTCGGCTGGAGCGAGGGAGCGAGGCAGGGGCGGTGGGGGGGGCGGCGGCGGCAGAGGGCGATACATTAGCGGCGTTTTAAGATGCGTGCGGACTGACAGCAGATATTAGCGGCGGGGGAATTTCTCCTGTGTGTCTTTTGTCAGAGAGCTGTCAGTCTATCAGCTCGGCTCAGTTCTGCAGGCTGTTAACTGGGTTTGCTGAAATTGGTTTGTGAGTATTAGGACAATAGCAACAGCAGCGGGGACATGGGGGGGGGCTGTCAGGGTGAGTTAAGTGGGTATATTTTGGAGGAGATGTATATGTGTGTGTGTGTGTGTGTGTGTGTGTGTGTGTGTGTGTGTGTACAGTGACAGAACAGAAGGTTCTGAGTTCTGTAAACAACGTCATGATTCTTTGCTGAGATTTAATCGGCTTTTTTCAGTTTTTCAGTTTTTCAGTTTTTACTTGACTGGTTCAGAACTCGTACGACCTCCTCAGGTGGACGGTGAGAGACGAGGAAGGAGTACAGCAGACACAGGGAATCACTTTGGTCAACTCTAGTAGAAACTGTTGAGGACATCGGGACATGAGACTTTTAATTTGTGAGTGAGACGACAGCGTCCGGACTCCACAGACTCAACACAACTGAGAAATAACGTGAACTGGAAACAGGAACCTTCAGAACCCGACCACGTGTAATGAGTTCTGATCTGCTTGTGACTGAAGAACTCTTATTTTATTGATTCATGGTTTGAACTGTTTAACCTTGTGTTGTTCTGTGCTATACAAATAAAGTTATCATTCAAGATCAGGTGTAACACGCGTGTGCATGTTCCCATGTGGAACCAAGTTTGTGAGACGAGAACTTTCTGGATTTGAAAGAATCGGATCAGCTGTTGATGAGAGAGAGAGAGAGAGAGAGAGAGAGAGAGAGTACACACACACACACACACACACACATAATGTGAGTGAGGAAATCTTGGAAACTTTTTCTTGCTCTTCGCTCTCAGAAGAGGTCAGGGGTCACATTGTGTGTGTGTGTGTGTGTGTGTGTGTGTGTGTGTGTGTGTGCATAATGACTTGATTAGCAAACAGTCTCCTGAGGGTTGTGTTCTAGTGTTTCAGAGTAAGAGTTCAGTGTGTGTGTGTGTGTGTGTGTGTGTGTAGACATTTGATTGTGTATTCATGTTAATGTCTGAGGACAGTTGTGTGTTGGACGAGACAGAACCTGTTGTTCATTTTACTGAGTTTTACAAACGCTGAGGATCCGACATGAGAGGAGGGAGGTCCGGCCCCTGATGTATGATCCTCTAATGAGCTGACCAATGGGCTGCTGACGGAGAAGAGGAACATGGCTAACACACACACACACACACACACACACACACACACACACACACACACTGCATCTCTGGTGTGCGATCCATTGTGTGTGCTGAGTGAGTCTCTGAAGGTTTGGTCCTAAACACAGCGGCCGATAGATCAGACGGAGCTGAAGTTTGACTCCAAACACTCGGAGGTCGACCGCTCTCCAAACTTTACAACGCCAACAGAACCAACCAGAGAAGAAGAAGAAGAAGAAGAAGAAGAAGAAGAAGAGTGATTAGCAACAGACGGAGGAGTGAGAATCAGTTCTGGTGATTAAAGTTCATCAGTAAATATTAAGAGCGATCCATCTCGGGGGGGGAGGGGGGTTTGAGTTTAAAAGATAAGAACGTGCTTCTAACAATAGATTCATGTCGTGGCTCCACTGCATCTGGAACACGCTAACGTAGCGGTTATACACGCGATGTTCATGGAGCTGGGCGGAGTTCGGCTCAACAGGCGGAGGGAAGTCGCGGTGGATCCTCGGGGATGAAGACGATCGTCTGCTTCTGTTCGATGAGAAAAGCTTCACGTCTCCAGTGGAGCAGGAATTCAATTAGATTCCATCGGATCGTGTCGTTCATCACATCCTCCTC